>NW_005369365.1:379794-380700 GCF_000412655.1 Myotis brandtii | reverse complement strand
AGTAGGCCTAAGCCAGCAGGTCGTTATCTCCCGAGGGGTCCCAGACTGCGAGAGGGCACAGGCCGGGCTGAGGGACCCCCCTCCCCCCGCCCCCCGAGTGCACAAATTTTTGTGCACCAGGCCTCTAGTATATATATATAATCTTCATATCTTCTATATAATAAATGGTAATATGCAAATTGACTCTAACAGCAGAATGAGCAGAATGACCACTGAACCAGTCACTATAAGGCGCACTGACCCCTCTCTTGGTCCCTTTCCCCTGCCGGCAGGCTCCAATCGCCTAATGGCTACCCACTGCGGGGGCAGAGCTGGCGAGCGGGCGGGAACAGCCAATCTTTAGGTTCCTTCCCCCAGCCATCAGGCACCGATTACCCAATGGCAAACAGGAACCGGGGGTGGGTGGAGGCGGGGGGTGGGGACCCTGAGGGCTCCTGGATAGGAGAGGGTGCAGGTCGGGCTGAGGGACCCCCCACTCCACACCCTCCCCCCAATGCACAAATTTTGTGCGCCGGGCCTCTAGTGTATATATATACTAGAGGTCCAGTGCATCAAATTCGTGCATGGGGGGGTGGGGGGCGCCTTAGCCCAGCCTGCACTCTCTCCAATCTGGGAGCCCATGGGGGATGTCTGACTGCCAATTAAGGCCCAATCCCAGACAGTCGGACAACCCTCTCACAATCCTGGACCGCTGCCTCCTAACTGCTCACCTGCCTGCCAGCCTGTTTGCCCCTAACTGCCCCCCCTTGCTGGCCAGATCACCCCAACTTCCCCCCTACCAACCAGGTCACCCCTAACTGCCCTCCGCTGCCAGCCTGGTCACCCCTCACTGCCTCCCTGCTAGCCTGGTTGCCCCCAACTGCCCCCCCCCCCCCCCCCCCTTGCCCCTCTCTCCCCCCCCCCCCC
>NW_005369365.1:343325-379712 GCF_000412655.1 Myotis brandtii | reverse complement strand
GCCCCTAACTGCCCTGCCCTGCTAACCTGGTCGCCCACAACTGCCCCCTCCTACTGGCCTGGTCACCCCCAACTGCCCCCCTCTGCCAGCCTGATCGCCCCACGCAGCCTACTGTTCGGTCATTTGGTCGTCCCTCACTATATATGCATTAGGGAAATCCATATTAAATCTATAATGAACTATCACTATAACCTATTAGAATGGCTAAAATTTAAAGTCCTGATCATACCAAATTATGAAGAGAGAGGGGAAGTACTGGAACTGTCAGTCATATATCCCCATACACTGATGGTAGAATGTGAAGTGTTATAGTCACTAAAAAACAGTTTGGCAATTTCTTAACAAGTTAAAATAGACCTACCATATGATGCAGCCATTCCACTCCTAGATGTTTACCCAAGAGGAAGGAAATCATACAATGTTCATACAAAGATATGTACATGAATGTTTATAGCATTTTTATTTGTAATAATTAAAAGATGGAAACAACCCACATGTCTATCAAGAAGAGAATGGGTAAACAAACTGTGGCATATTTGTACAATGGAATGCTACTCGTCAGTAAAACAGAATGTACTATTATTGGTATAGGCTCAACATGTATGAATCTCAAAATGATTATGCTAAGTAGAAGAAGACAGACAAAGAAAAGTAATATTGCATGATTCTATTTATAGCAAATTCTAGGGAATGCAAACTAGTGTAGAGTGAGAGAAAGCAGATCAGAGTTACTTGGGGGATGAGGCAAGCTGGAAGAGATTACAGTTAGAGCAAAAAGGAACTTTGGGGGTTGATGGGTACATTCATTAACTTGATTGTGGCAATAGTTTCATGGGTGTTTACATATGTTGAATCTGACCAAATCACATACTATAAGTATATGCAGGTTATTACATGTCAATTATATGTTAAGAGAGAAGATCAGAACTCTTCCTAAAGTAAGAGAAGAAGGGGGGGAGGAGGAGAGAAGGAAGGAGGGAGGGAAATTTCAGATATCAGAGAAGCAGTTTGGGAGACTAGGTTAGTAAGAGGAAAGGGAGAATTTCCTTGAAGCTCCCCACCATCATTTCCTAATCTGACTATTCATATAAGCAAACTGACAGGTTCCACTGGAATGTTTGCTCAGATGGTTCCATTCAAATTTACTTTCTACAAATTTTCTGTGATATTTGTGGATCATCAGGGTTTTATCTATTCCAGATTGTTAGATGAAAAAGTGAATGACTACATCTAGAACCCAGGCCACAGTTGACATCTAGGATTTATTATTTTATTAGTATAAATTCTACCTTACTCTCTGCTGAACCCTGACTGTAGAGAATTGATTTTCAATAAGCAAACCCAATTTATGAAAATACAAATTTATAGAACAAGTAAGAGATTGATAACATTCATTACCAAAACAGTCCCCAAAGGGCTCCTTTAAATACAAAAGCTTCTTGGGGGCACCTAAAATTGGTTCAATATATTTTTTAATGGATTTTCACAGGAAACTAGAAACTACATCTTTTTTGGGGTTTGGGAGGAGGGGGAGAGATGCTGTTATTTTTTTTTTTAACAAGTGGTGTCCATACAGTTGTAGGGAGTTAAAATTAAAAGACATGAAAGCAGATTTTAAAAAAATATTATATCAGAGGCAGAAATGATCTCTCACAGATGATAATAATACTGGTTGTCTCTTCAAATCCATTACAAACAATACCTACATACTCTTAAACCAGCCTTACCAAGCAAAACGAATTTTTGAATAAGCTATTTTGAATGGGCCTCGCTGGTCATAGGTCTCCAGCCTACATCTCCCCTAAACTCCCTGCCTGGCAGCTCTTGGCAGTAATGGACCTGGAAGTAGAGCTGCGCCCCTGCAGAGGGGCCTCTGGGGAGTTCCATAGCGCCCCAAGCGGACAGGAGGCCACTGCGCAGCTGTTGGGAGGGTCCTGCTCACGGGCCTTGCCAGTGGTGCTGATCCGCAGGCCTCTGCACACCCCAACACCATGAGCGACCAGCTTGGGCTGTGGCTGGACCTGGCTGGGCTGCGCGTGAGGTGAGTGTGTCCTCCCCAACCCCACAGGTGACTGTCACCAGGGGAAGGCAGGTTGCACACAGAGCACCTGCTGCCGCAGTGCCATCTTGGATCCCAGCCTGTGGAGGCCCCACCCCACCCCCACCCCACTCTGGGGAAACCAGACAGAGGGTGGGTGCCCAGCTCCTGCCGCCCTTCAGAGAGAATGCAGTCAGCTGGTGCACCATAGTGAGCCCTGGCACCCCGTCCCCGGAGCGCTGGGGGGCTCTGCTGCTGCCTGGAAGTGACACTCCACTCTCTGGGCCCTCAGGTTGGCTGGGCAGCACTTTATAAAAACAAATTCTACGTGTAAGACTGAAACTTTCCATGCCCGCCACCTGCCTTTCCTCAGAGGCTCTACGTACCCACCTGCTGAATTTCCTTCCAGGCCGGTTTCTAGACATTTCTCACTCAGACGAACCCCTGAAACACCTTGTTCTGCGATTGTTTTAAACATCAATCACGTAAAACACAACGTGTTATTCTAGAACTCATTCTTTTTATCATTCAACAGGCCTGAGAATTCTATTCTATCCATGCCTGAGAATTCTATTCGTTCTATCCATGCCTGAGAATGTCTATCCACAGACAGCCACCTCATTCTTCCTAACTGCCCCATAGATATTGCAGTCTGGAGATGGCCCAGTTTATTTAGTCCTTTCTTTACTTGTGGGCATTGAGATTGTTCAGTTACACACGGTGCTGTGATGAATGGCCATGCCACCCCTTCTTGTACATTTGGGTAAGGATGATGCCAGAAGTAGTTTAAAATAGCCCTGAACCCTGGACTTGAGCCTGAGAAATGCCATTTGACCCTGTTTCTGCTCTCAGTACCACCACTACATACAGATCTTTTTTATAAAAAGTATCTATGTCTGAGAACCACTTTGCTTACAGATCTATAAGTAAACTTAGGGCATGACATTTGTTTTCTTAGATCCTTGTTCCTCTTATTGTGGCTGTTAGAGTGCTATAGAGATCCACACAGATTATCATCCTATGTTTGATGTCTTTTGAACATGATTAGCCATGTGCTATTTTGTTTTCTTGTTTGAAGCATTCATTTTAGAGTTGGACAGGCCTGGATTCAAATACATGTGATTTCTCTAAGTCTTAGTTTCCTTATCTGAAAAAATAGGCATCATTATAACTAACAGTTGTGGAGAATGAAAGAGAATTTATGTAAAGTACTAAGCAAAGTGATTAAAACATAGGAAGTAGTAATTGATGGGTGTTAGGGGATAAATGATAAAATTTTTATAATATAAATTACATCCAAGCCTATTTCAGTATTTTGAATACTGATGGTTTTTTCACAGGAGCAATTTCTCAGTGTATTAGCATCTTTAATACTAATGGATGGGATTGCACTTATACACCCCCAAACAACTACACTTGTCCTTTTAGGCTTATCCTTATTGCTTTTAAGATTTAGTCTAAGTGTGTTAAGCTATTCAATAATCTCAAGACGGTAAAGGAGTTTAGGAGATGATCTGTTCCAACCCCCTCCCCCCACACACACACACACACTCCATTTCCAGGTGCACATCCTTTGTATAACAATTAATTTCCCAGGACAGCTAATTCAACCAGATAAGTGGTGAAAATATCCTTAATTTCCAGACTTGTATTACCCAATTTTCTTCTATCTTCAAAGTCAACTAGGTGATTAATTTTCAATTATTCCCAACATAAGTGGGAAAGAACTGAAAAAAAACCCTCTACAATGATCCAATATATTCAATTTATTGAGCATTTTACAACTCTCTGTTCTGGGTGCTGGTGGCGGACATGGACAAGAAGTCATCCCTGCCCTCAGGTACTTTACAGTCTTCCAGGGGAAGTGGCACTGAGTCAGAGTCCAGATGATGAGAAGGTAGCATTTCACTGATCCTAAAAGTCTAATATTAACTGGGCACTTACTAAAGGAGAGACAGATTGGTCACAATCCAGGGACTTCTTAGTTTTGGTACTGCATAGTTTGGGCCCTGCATAAATATGTAGTAAGTAAACAAAGAGGCAGTGTTCTCTATTATAGAACTAGAGAACACACCTTTCTAACAAAAGCAGGGTTGTTTCTTTTTTTTTGCCTAAAATCTTGAGCAAGAAAACATGCTCTACAAATACAGAATTCATTTTTTATTAAAAGATACCACACACGTATGCACGCACACACGCATCTACAACTAAAAGGGAAAATTTTTTATAGCTTGCAGCAGGCCTAGAGATTTAAATACTGAAACCTTCAATTTGTACCAATAATTCATATACAGCTACATGGGGTGAAAAAGGTTAATGATGAATTTTTTTAAGTGTGTTCCATTGACTATAAATGGCAGATCTGACAGTTAAAACAAAAATTGTTCCTGAAGAAACTTTAGTCAAACTAATTATTGGAGACGTTATAAGGATGTATAATTATATTCTTCACCTTTAAAAAAAAGTTTTATTACAAATGTGCTTTTAAAGAACAAGTAGGGAAATAAAAGCTGTAATTGTTCTTAATTATAGCTAACTGTAATTGCACTCAATTGCAATATGCTGAATATCACCAATGGCTCAAGAAATCCTGGCATACAGGCGGTGCACCCACTTTCATGAGATGAGGTATAGTTTTCTGAATATTCTGTTATCTATAATTTAGCTCTTTTACTGTTGATTTCATTTCTGTTGGTTTGATTTATTTATTTTTTTAGTGATTGTAGAGATATAATTGTCATCTATGAATGTGTGAAAGGTTGGAGATTTCATCTGGGGTTGGTTCAAAATTCCCATTGACACAAAAATGACATATTGGCAATTGTTAAATGAGCAATATTGATAGGACCCACTATGGCTGAATATACAGATTTGAATTTTCAGAGGTAGTGATGAATAGCACATTTAGTTTACGCAACAGGGTCCAAGAAGTGACCTGGAAAATATAAAGGATCTAAAATGTCATTAACTACCCCTCTGTGGATAGCGCTCAGAGTCATGGAATTTCAAATGGGTTAATTTAAGTAGGGTGATGGCTTCTGTGAATGGGAGAGTTTTTTTTCACCTGACTCCCCTGTGCTAAGAACTCAAATTGAGTGCTGTGTTTTGACCCATACCTCTGATGTTCCTGCCTATCTTTATGGTGAGAAAGGCTGTGCCTGAGTCCCCGATGTTTTACCAAAAACTCTTGCCCAGCCAGTGTTGCTCAGTGGTTGAGCATCAACCTATGAACCAGGAGGTCACTGTTCAATTCCCAGTCAGGGCACATGCCCAGGTTGCAGGCTCGATCCCCTGTGGGGGGCATGCAGGAGGCAGGGGATCAGTGATTCCCTCTCATCATTGATGTTTCTCTTCCTCTCTGAAATCAATAAAAATTCTTGAACCTCCTGGCAACCCACTTAACTCTTCTGTGAAATGAGGTAATAGTAACCATCCTGTACTTCACTGAGAACTGAGAAGGGTAGGTTTAAAAAAACAACAACAGTGAACACACTATTGTCGAAAAGAAGCAGCTTCTTCAACTTCAGGAGAAAGAAGCATTTTGTGATGTGTTTATAGCCACTTTTCTGAAAAGTGAAAAATAATGATCAAAAAAACAATATTCCCCCATATCACATCAGAACAACCTTTATTACTGTTCCATTTCCATGGATGGCTGCTACGAGCTTTCAACCCCATAGCCAGTCAGCTTTGACATAATTTCTGGTGCATTTCTTAATTTAAAAACGGGGGGTGCTCAGTGCCTTGGCCTGAACCCCATTCCTGGCTACAGGTTAGAAGTTGGGGCCTCATAGAGAGAAGCCCTCTGAGGAGATGTCCTTTTGGCAGAGCTCATGGCTACACTACTCCCCAAATAGAAGCATCTATGTTCCTTCCTTTGGGTATCAGGTAGAAATGAACACGAGTCGGAAGTTCCAGCTTGTGTTTCTCAAAGCCCTACAGCACCCAGTGCTTGCAGGGTCTGCAGGGAGCTTCTGTGAATGGCGAGGAAGGAATCAGACTCAGCTAATCTCAAACAGAGCAGGAGTCTAGAGCTGGGGTAACCCGTCTCCATTTCTTTCATTGTCACCTCATCACATATGGAGTTTGATTGTGGCTGTCGGAAGCCACCTTCTTCTGCCTCAGTCCTCCATGTGTCCTGGCCCACTACTGTCCTCCCCCAGGCCACACCCTATCCTGGAAAAGTGCAGAAAGTCCGGGAAGTACTCACATCTACTTCAAACTGGACAGTTTTTGCATTTTAGATTCTATAAGAAAAAACATCCTTCCTCTTGCTAAAATATGTTTATCAGTCATGACTTTGACATTATTACACTATTGCAGTCTCTGGATTTGTTTTATTAAAAGCCTCTCCACTAGGGAATTGATCCTGGACGGGGTGGATAAAATTTCGCCCTGCTACCTCACAATTAGACATTCACTTGTGTAAGCCTTTGTTTGATGGCTTCCCCACCAAGATGCCCAACCTCCTGAAGGAGGAGTCTATATTTATTCCCTGCTCAATCCCCAACACATGGAAACTGGCACATAGTAGGAGCTATAGAAATATTCATTGGGAAAATGAATAAATAAATGAACATTAGTGAATTCAATACCAATACTTCTCAGTTGATGGATTAGGCCATTAGTCAAACATTACATTGCAGGCTGGTATTTGCAAATCCCTCTTTGATCCAGAAATTATCTGGAATGAGGATGATTTTCTCTCATTAAAAGAACTTATTAGTAAGATTATGTCTCTGGGAGCTAATAGAGAAAAATTACTCTTTATAGCAAAATGGGCCTCCTTTTAAACTGATTTATCCAAGAAAAATTTTAATTTGATTAATGATTTTTGGAATATGTTCCCTTAAGAAGCCCACTTATGAATTGCAGGACAGCCTCCAGCACAATAATGAAGCCTTATTAAATGCAGAGGTCTTTTACAAACCTGGTACCCCTCCCCATGCAGAAACATAGTATTTGAAGAAAATACACCTCTTTATTTTTACTTTTTGGAGAGATGTTTTGTTAACAATGCTTTTAAAAACCACACACACACAGCCTTACATGTACATTATCTGTTTTTTATTGATTTTGCCTTTGCTTTTCTGTCTCTGAGAGCACAAGTTGGTAAATAGGACGTAAGGTGCCATTTCTAGGGTCTGCAACTGTCCCTCAGGGATAGTTACATTTGCCATTGCTAAAGTCTATATAAGTGAGTTTTAATGAGCAGGAATTGTTCCTAATGGCCAAACTCAGGTCCTTCCTGGATCACATCATTGAACCATGGTAGGTTGACAGAACATGAGTGTGGTGACTAATAGGTAAACTCAAGTGTTCATGGAGACGTACTCCTCTCTTCCTAATGCCACCAGCAGCGTCTCCTCTTCAGGTGCATTTCTGAGCTAAGTGTCAAGATGACATTTTTGAAAGAAAACAAAACACCACCTGGAAATGATGGGACAGCAGTGCTATTTGAACAGTGGCCACCTTCAGAGACGACAGTATGGCCTGTGGGCTGTTTTGCAGAATTAAGAGAAACCTTTGGCAATTGTATTTTCAAGGCAGTTGAGCACAAGAACACAAACAAAAACACATAATAGTGGCTGGTTTATATAAGGAATACTAAAATAATCTAAAGAAGTCTTAAGTCAAGTAAAAGCTTAGCAAGGACTCTGAAAGGACTATTCAGAAGGATGCTGGATACATCAGTGATTAGGTGACATTAATATTAGTGCAGCAAGTCTCCTGACACCCCAAATCCAAGGCAGGCCTGCTGCCTCGTGTAGGTCACTAGTTCTAACCCTCCCTTCCCCCAGTACATTTCTGTTTCCTGAGGGACTTGGGACAAAAGTCCCATCTCCCCACAGTCCTCCCTTCCCCCAGTACATTTCTGTTTCCTGAGGGACAGGGTGACCCTCAGCCTGAGCTAAATACCAAACGTGGTTTAAAGATAAACATCACCTTATAGACTTAATTTTTTAGCTAAGGGATGTGGAAGGGTTAATCCCTGTGAACACAGGGTAGGCAGAGGGAACCTGGAGAGGTCCCTCTTGTGAAGTTGGTCTGCAGTCAGGATCAAGTCTGTGAATGCCCCTGGCTGGTAGCTCATTCATTTCCACAGAGGAGTGGATTTGAGAGGCTGGCCAGCCTCTGTAGTGATGTGAAGTATCTCTGTCTACACCTACAGTTTTCTAAGAGATGGGGGGAGTTTGTCTAAGGGTCTTGTCTCCCCTTTTAGTTTGTCAGTGTTTTGAATGTACAGATCCAGATCTATCATTTTTTAAGCCACAGCAACACCTAGTACTGTCTGCTCCATGCAGTGGGTACTGGGTGAGTACTTGCTGAAGAGAAGAGTGAAGTGAAATAACGCAAAGGAGAGAACCAGCATGAGGTTTAAGGTGGGAGGATTTCAGGTGTTTCATGCAGTCATGTGTTCTCTGAGTCTCCTTATCCGAGAGCCCTTTCTGACGACCCTATAGAAAATAATAGCCTCCTATGACTCCCACTATTCCATTCTAGCCCCACCTAGTTTATTCTTCTTCCTAACATGTACTGTGGAAGGTAGTGTCTATCTCGCCCTTCCAGATTGTAAAGTTCCTACTAGCAGGACCATCGCTTTTTGTGGTTTTTCACTGCTCTAGCACAGAACCCAGACAAATGAATGAATGTGTAATGCATTTATTACATCTGTAGCTTGTATGTACTTGGTATCAGTGTAGAATAGTTAGCAAAAGCAAGGGTTCAACCCTGGCTCCATCTGTCCCTAGCTGTGTGGCTTTGGGAAGCAATTTAACATTTTTGTGTCGTGTTTTTCTCATCTCTATTGTGTTTTAATCATAGTGACAACTCCATGAGGCTTTTTAAAGAATTAAGTGAGTGAACACATGTAAATGGCTGGTATTAAGTAAGTACCCAGCAAGTGTGTGTGTGTGTGTGTGTGTGTGTGTGTGTGTGTGTGTACATGCCACCATGTAATTGCTTGTATCTATATACAGACATACACACAGGTACACACACACACACACACACACAAATAGTGTAATCATATGAGTGAAAATTGAGGAAGGATAAAAGTGGGAGAGAAGAAATAAAGAACAGCCATAATAAAGAGAACATAGGGACTCATAAATGGGGGAGAGAAAGTGGGAGCAAGAGGAAGGAGCAGTGTCTGGGGCTTTCCTTATGTCATAAAGAACTTCAGTCTCTGAGGTGTTTGGGATTTCCCAGAGCTAAGGTTCACCATATAAGATGTAGTCTGTCCTAAATTAATATATGGATTTGTAATGATACCTTTAAGCTAGTCTTCTTGCCTTTGTATTATTTGGCATTAGATCCAACTTTAAAATTCCACAATTTGCCCCAAGCCTGGTGACCAAAAAAAGAAAAGAAAGGAAAGAAAAAAGTCTGCTTGATTGTAATATTTTACCCTTAATTAAGCTAAAGAAAATTTCAGTCCTTCTACAACCAGAATGTTAAATCATTTGCAGGACAGGCAAGAAAAAAACAACATATCTTAACACTTTTTAAAAGTCTTTGTGCTTTTGGAAGACTGGAAGGTACCATTGGAGAGAAACATTCCAGGTCTTAAAAATATTTCTCAGGCTGACACACAATTAGCATGGGGGCTCATGTCCTCTGTTTTATACTTGTCAGCTAATTTTGGAAACTGGAAAGCTGCACAGAAATAGATGGTGTGCCCTTGCTTCAACACTTCCTAAAAAAAGAACTGTTTGAATAGTTCAGGAATGGCAAGGAAAGGAGCAGTGGAGGAAGAAAACTATTTCAGACAGCTGATCAAAACTGGCATCACTCTGCACTGGCAAACAGTCTACACATTTAAAATTAAAGTTTTTTTAAGGAACTCTAAATCTACAAAAACTGTGTAATACACATGGGACAATTGTTGCTTTTAGAAAAGACATTTGTCTCTACTGTTTTTTTAACTTCGATAAATTTAAATTTATAGCACAACTTCAAATATGCAGAGAACTTTCCTCTTTGTTCCCATTGATGGTTGACCCAACCACTCTAGATCAAAGGGCAGTATTATTATTACAGTCTGGGACTTGGAGATCTGAGGGGCAGAAGGAATTGCCCAAGGATATGCAACCTATCAGAAGCGCACACCCTCCATCATTTTGGTCTGCTTCTTAGCCCCTAGGACAACTCTGTTTCTCAGAACATATAATTTCGCCTTGTCATTTTTTTCATCATTGTTTTCATTCAATTTTTAGCATTCTGCTCTCCTCTTGAAATCAGATTATCTTGGCAATGATAACTAAGGAAAGGAAATTAGTGCAATTAAACTCGAATACTGCTATAACAACAGCAGGCACTTTTAAAAAAATGAATTGAAGAGATTGGAATTACCTTCAAGTAGAAAACGTTTCATGGTTCTATTGCACTTATATTTACTGAGTGTCTGGTGTGTGCCAGGCACTGAGTATTTAAATTTTTAAATAAGATGTGGTCTTTGGCTTAAGGGAGCTTTCAGTTGTGGGAAAATAAAAAGTATTCGCCACTTAATACCTTGCATAATATCCTTTACTGGGGTATAAACACTTGGAAAGAGGGTCAGGATCTGCCTCATCTTGGTTCGCTTCAAAGCACCAAGCATGGTGCGTGCTGAACATATTCAGAGAGCTCCGTGAGTATATCGGGTGACTAAGTATTAGTGATGAAGATCATTTATGGTTAGAAACCAATGTTAATAGTGGACATTGCAGCCTATAAAAATTCATTGAAAAAAAGCATGGTCTTATGGAACCTTCTTTTTATATGGTGGTGAAGGCCTGAGACAGGGCAGGAACTGGGTGGAAGGGACAATGGGGGGAAAAGGAGGATCTGTAATATTCTTAACAATAAAGATTTTTTTTAAATAGTAAAAAAAAAAAAAAAGCATGGTCTTATGGAACCTTTTTTATATACTTTCTTATATACTTCATTTTTTTAGAGCAGTTTTAGGTTCACAGCAAAATTGAAGGGAAGGTAGAGAGATTTCCCACATACCCCTTGTCATGACATGTGTACAGCCTCCCCCACTATCAACATCCCCCATCAGAGTTGAACCCTTGTTAGAACTGATGAACCTATATTGACACAAAGTTTTTATCCAAAGTCCACAGTTGACATTAGGGTTCCCTCTTGGCGTTGTTCAGTCTATGTGTTTGGACAAATGTATAACGCCATGTATCTACCATTACATTATCATACAGAGTCGTTTCACTGCCCTACAACTTTTTGTGTGGCACCTTCTGTAAGTCCTCTCAGTTGGGTTATGAAGGAGCTTTGTCTAGCTGAAGCACAGCACATTCTGCTAAATTTAGTTTCCTCAGGGCTTTTTTTTTCTACAAAAGATATAAATTTATGAAAACGTGAATAATTCAGATTTGTTAGCAAGTGTAAACAGATAAAAGTGAATGATTCATCATTTTAAAAGCTGTAGTGTTTTGCTGATCTCAATAGTACCTATTGGTTGGTGAATCCTAGCAGCTTTCTTTGTATTTTTTTAAAGCATCGAGCTACATGCTCCAATGGAATCACCACATTTTTAGGTAACATATTATCACTTAAACTGTGTTCATCCATTCATTTATGCTAACAAATACTTACCTTTCCTATGAAGTAATGTCTACAACTCTAATGTAACTTTTTGAAAAATATGTTTGTATTGATTTTTAGAGAGACGGGAAGGGAGAGGGATAGGGATATAGGAACATCAATGAGAGAGGAATATTATCGATTAGCTTCTCCTGCACAGCCCCAGTACTGGGGATTGAGCCCAAAACCTGGGCATGTGTCTTGACCCAGAATCAAACCTGTGACCTATTGATTCAAGAGCGAATGCTCTTGAACCACTGAGCAACACCAGCCAGGCTCTAATGTAACTTTTTGAGTACATGGTTGTATGGAAGGTTTTTCCTCTGCTAGTATTTACTGTGTGAGAGCACACTTCCCCCCCCATTTGTCTTTTGCTATAAAGATCGGGCCAGCACCTTTCCTTTCCATGTGTGATCTACTGAATGGAGTTAGGCACTGTCTTTTGTGCATAAATCACACCCACAATTCATTATCTAGGAATTTCTGACTTATTTGTGAAGAGGAACAAAAAGCGAAAAGACACTTGTCAAAATCTTTTCTTTCTTTCCCAGTATTTATAGTTGTCTTGCCTCTAGACCTAATTCAGCATCAGTTTTTCTTAAACTGATTTAAGAATCTTTCCAAAGAGTCCAACTTAGTTTTCAAAGAAACAATGTTTTTCAAATTCATAGTTTATCAGTTTTACATCATGTTTAATTAGATTTAAAAATTAGCATGAGTACCACTAACATAAATGGGTTGGGGAACCCAACATACTCCTTGTGAGCATGCAAACAAACGTTAGCATGAGTACCACTAACATAAATGGGTTGGGGAACAAACACAACATACTCCTTGTGAGCCTGCAAACAAACATAGGTGGCAGGAGCCACAGTGAGACCAGCATTCTTGAAAGGGCTGTCACTATGTTTTTCCATGGGCATGGAAAGTGTTGGTTAATCCGGCAAGGCTTAGAAACAGAAGTCAATTATGGATCCTAAATTTTATTGCTCTATTGCTGTGGTTCTCCATTAGAGCAGTTTTGACCCTAGGAGATATGCGACATTGTATAGAGACATTTTGATTGTCACAAATGGGAAAGGAAGGGAGTAGATACTACTAGCATCTAGTGGGTAGAGCCCAAGGATGATGCTAAACACCCTATAATGCACAGAACAGCCCCTCACAACAAAGGAATATCTGGCCCAAAATGCCAGTCTAGCACTAGTACCAGGTTGAGAAATGATATACGTGGGCTTATGATAAAGTATGTCCAAAATAGTTTGAAAAGACACCAAGGGGACTCATAATATTAAAATATGGATAATCTGGAAAGCAAAAATAAAGAGATAAAAGATTAGAAAGAAGGAAAGGTAATTATACCTCAACCCTAGGTTGCTGCTGTTACTATGATCAAGTTCTAAACATAGATCTAACACTCAAGGGCAACAGAAGGTCAGAAAAGTGCATGAATTCATTCCTTACAAATTGAACACATATTTATTGAGTATTCACATATGTTGGTCTCAAGTGACAGAATGAGAAACAATAAAATTTAAAAGATAGTTCTGTTGTGATAAATGTCATAAAGGCAGACGAAAAGGAGGGGTGTCTCTTTAGCTGGGGTGTCCACAATTCCAGCCTTAAGCAGACACTGAATTCTTGGAAGAGATGAATACAGGTGAAACATTCAGCAGTTCAGTGGACAAAGCTTTCAACTATGGATTTGCTGAGTGAATGAATACTTTCTCTCAAAAGCCAGTTTCTATACCAATAAAAGCTGAAGGTTTAATATTGTATGATTATTTAGGAAAGAACATTTCTATAGGAGAACCAGAATGTCCCTCCAATACCCAGGTGCTATCACAAATAAGTAGGAGAAAGTTCTAGAAGCCAGGAAGGCTCCAAACAGTTCATGAAGGAGGTCCTTTATTTGAATTGACAAGATGAATAAAGATAATGTGAGTTTAAAGCTGAGATTCCTGATCCATGGCTGGCGTATTTGCTTGGGGGGGGGGGTTTTTTTTTCATACACCATCTACATTTGTACACATTTTGTGTGTGTATGAATGGGTATATTATTTTTTTCTAGGTAAATTTTTTTCTAGAAATATTTTTAATGAGATTTTTAAAGGGATCAAATGACCCAAAGAAGTGGTTGTACTATTGTTTCTAAGAATTATGCTTTTTTGATAATACAACCATCAAATATCATTTTTATTTTTTGTTACAGGAAGAAAGAATTCAAAATTATGCACAGTGTGATTCCACTTATGGAAAAATGCATATAGACATAAGCACATAGAAATAAATACTGAATGGTAATAAATTGAAATTCTATCTTATATAATTACAGGTTATTTTTATTTTGGGGGGTTTTCTGTATTTTCCAAATTTTTACCAAAAAAAACACATGGATTTCTATATAATTCAAAATCACATTTGGATATTGAAAAGTAATATAAACATTTAATTGCAAATGATATTTAGAGAGAGCTGTCCATGGAAAGTGAAGGGAATCCCCACTCTAGCTGCCTAGTGCTAAAGTCTTAATTCCTAGATGAGAGCAAATTCCCTTTCTAAACCCTGGGACTCTGTATGACTATAAAGATGATATAGAGAATTGCTCCTTCCACATTTTATTGTCCACAAGAAATGTCTTTTAGAAGACCTTTCATTGTTGTTTTCTTCTAAGAAGGTTTTTATAAGAAAAGTAAATGTCAACTTTATTTTGGATCTTAATATTTCCAGAACACCTAAACTCCATCGGATATACCGCCTAAATCTCCTCTTTCTTCTCTTTATTCTCCTTTCCCATTTACGCCTCTTTCCAGCTCTCCCTCCCTCCCTCTATCTCCTTTATAATGTCTAGGTGTACCTCTTAAATACTACCCTCAGACAAAGATGGTAGCTCTTTCTTTGATTTCTTCTATACTTAGCATCATGTTCAGAGTAGCACCCTCTATTCAAAGACAACTTACAAGTATCAAAACTACAACTCAATTTCAGTTGCACTTTTACTATGTTTTCAAGCACAGTAGGACAAAATTCTCTTTCTCTCCACACACGCACACATACACACACACACACACACGAAAAACAGTACGAAAGAAGTCAACATGATATTGAGTCAAAAGAACATGTGTTGAACTCCTGCTTTCAGAGCAAATCCTCAGTCCATGTTGGGGCTAGAGCAGGAAGTAGAATCTGACAACAGCCCACCACTGGAGAGGGGGCAAAAAAGTGGTGGTAACTCATTAGCCATTTATTTCCCTTTTCTGTCTGTTAGTTTTGAGGACATGTGATGGAATGAACAGCAAGAATAGCTATTCATGGATCGGGCAGTTGGGAAGGGTGTTCAGGGATGACACCAGGATGACCTTCATTGACAATGTTGATAATAAGTCATACACTGAACATTTTGTCAAAAACTTCCAAATAAAGATCTAGTGCTCCATGGAATATGAAAATGGAGTAACACCACCAGATGGTTGTACCTTTTTAATAGAAATCTCATTGGAAAAGTAAAACAAAAATGCTAGACTCTATTACTTGCAAAGAAGTGTCTGGAGAGTAGCCAAAGTTGTATTCTTCCCGTTGAAATCTGAGTTTTATCTTCCTGTTTTGCCTAGAGGTCTCTTGACGAAAGGCATCCCTTAATCATACACACCCAGGCCCCACCAAAGCAGGAAATCACCGTCTGTCACTGTGTCACATGATTCACACCAGATTACTGGTTTATGATGAAAGACAGAACTCAGCCAAATGGAAGAGATGCCTAGGACAAGGTATATGGAGCTTCCATGTTCTCTCCAAGCACATCAGCCTCCAAGTTCAACCCAGAAACCCTAGGAATTACACTTTAAATCCGTCCATCTAAAGTTGAGCCCAGCTCCACTTTTAAAATATCTCAACATCAAGCTCTCCTCATCATCACTTCACATTGCTATCAAGAGCACATCTCTGATAGAAGGACAAAATATTGATTAGGAAAAATTCAGTTTTTAAATTTGTGTCTGGTCTAGTGACTTGTCTTTTGTGCCATTTGCATTATCATAAGCATGTGCCTTCAATAATTCCAACTGGTAGGACATTGTAACAAAGACGTGAAAAGCAGTCATTTGCTACTAAAAGAATTGGATTTTGTGCTGTATTTATTCTTTTATAAATCTCAAGTGACAGCATTAACACAAAGACACAACCTTAAAAGAATATGTTCCTAAATGATTCTTGGAAAGAGAAGACAGATGATTTGTTTAGCTGAAAAAAATATCTCAAAAGGTAGTTTAGGATTTTTCCCCTCCTGTTTCCTTCTATATGTTGTACATTTTTAAATTTTGATATTTTAAACTTAATTAAGTTCTACCACCAAGAAGTAGAAGCAGATATTTTGCATGTGTGTAAAATTTCCTGCCCTAGCTGGTTTGGCTCCGTGGATAGAGCGTCAGCCTGTGGACTGAAAGGTCCCAGGTTCAATTCCGGTCAAGGGCATGTAACTTGGTTGCGGGCACATCCCCAGTAGGAGGTATGCAGGAGGCAGCTGATCAATGTTTCTAACTCTCTATCCTTCTCCCTTTCTCTCTGTAAAAAATCAATAAAATATATTTAAAAATATTTTCCTTTGAAAATAACCATTGAAACATTTATAGGAATTAATCAGAAATGTGATTAACCAATATTGAATTCCTGAACAGCTGCATATACAGTATCTTTTGCACATATATGGTACTGTTATGCCTTGGAACATTATATTATGGTTTTATTAAACACGTTTTTAGAATTTAACAAGATAAGCTCTTTATACATATCTTCTTTTTTCCCCCTCTAGAGAGACGACCACAGAGTTAGCTGGAAGCCTACCAAGGTGAGCAGACATGCTATGCTTATTCTGTGCGTGATTTCTGATGTTCCCAGATAGAAGCGCTGTGTGCTCTTAGAGAGGACTTCTTCATTTTATCTCCCTCATATCAGATTTAAAACCTCATATTTCACTATGTAAATGCCAAAAACTGTGTGTGAGTCACATAGAAGTGATATAACCAAGAAGTGATGAGGGTGATGTCCACATATGACTTAGAGAAGTTCTCATTCCTTTAGAATAGATCCTGTACCTGGGGATGCGTAGATGAGCTATATTCTTCACAGGAATCATCAACATGCTTTTTCCTTTATTATATTCATGGAATTGGATTTTTTCCTTCAGTATATCCATTATTGTTACTGTGTTCAAGGATTTATAGATTTATAAAAGAATCTTAAGCTTCCTCTAAAGCATTTATATCATAGTTTTGATGATAATATAGATATGTTTGTATTTCTTATCATCACTGAATTAAACACTTAGTAATATTATCTCACCAGGGAAAGAAATCAATATATAAATGATCAGTCTATTTTATGTATTTTTTATATTTTATCACTGTATGAAATAAGATATGATCAACAGGATGCAAATTATAGAGAGCTCTCTATAAAAAATGATTACCACTATTTATTAGAAGAAAAAAGGAAAGGAAGGGAGTGGCAATTCTTTAAGAGATATTTTGCTGAGCATTGCATATAGCACCTAGCATCATGCCTTAGCTTTACAGGATGTTCAGTAACCACTTGTGAACAAATGAATAGGGCATAGGGTATTGGGAACTATTAGAAATGGAAAAACAAGAGAATCCTAAGAATAAGAAAAAGAAGTGTGAACAGACTATGATAATGAACAGGGAATAGGAACCGTACATATTGTCACCATCTGTTACAGGAGATAAGCACATTCGGTTGCTTTTTTATGTAAAGAAAATCTTTGCTTATAGGATCATGATTAATATGGCCAAAAAACGGTTTACTGTGATCCAAATATTTAAATTACTCCATGTCTTAATTCTTTGGATAACGTCCCAAAGAAACATTTCCACTGTGTGCTGGTTTGCGGGGTTAAAGCAGATGTGTGCTCTGGTGTATGTATCCCCTGTGTGTGTTTGTCATTGTGCCTTCCCTAGGGAGAAGGTCCACTCTGAAGGCTTCAGCATCACATCATTTTCAGGGACAGAGAGTTGTGTATTTGCCCATGCCTGTGGTGAAGAAGTTAATCCCCAAATAAGGGAACAGAGAATGACTTTCAAACTTCTCTAGAATGGCTAAGCAGCGGACCACCCTCAGATGAGACCCACACAGAGCTGGGACATGCAGATACAAATTACTCAAATGTCTGAAAAATCTGGTGTGCACCCTGAATTCTATTAAGCAACAATGCTTATTATTGTGAATACCAAGTGGCATTTCCTTTATTCACTGCGAATTATCTCCTTTTGTAGCTGGTTTATTACTCCAGGGAGAGTTCTCTCTCTTCCTGAGTTTGGTGAGAGATATTTTAGTAATGAGCCTACTTATTTTTTTTTTCATGAAGTTTTGTTATTCTAATGTTGGATCATGTTGAAAATAAACATGACAACAATCCCATTCAAGCTGCAACTCTCAGTCGTGGTAATGGCATAGCAATAAGGGTGTGAGGAATATGTCAGTTATTTCTCAGTTGGCTTCTAATGGAACCTCAGGTATTCTTTTTACTTTCTCCACAGGCATTTTGGACATATTCATTCACAATTATGACCTTTCCTTACATTAACATAAAATAATGCAATTATTTAATGACGAATACTTCTCTTGGCATTTGGAATATTTCTTTTGGTAGCATTTGTGTTTTTTGTACACTCTTGTGGAATGCAATCAGTTATTTAGCTTTCAGCCCTTTTTTCCCAATTTCTTCAGCCTGTCACTGGGAAAGTGCAAGTGAGCCCTGGAGAACCTTGGTGCTGTTAAGAACAAGGCACCTGTAGTTATTTGGTTTGTTGTTTTATAGTAATGATTAGTGGAACATGACACTGGGGGTTTTATCCTTTTAGTCCTAAAGTATGCTTATGCTGGGACATCTAAGGAAAACAGAAAATTGCAATCCAGGCAACTGCTAACTGGTGATAGGAGGCTGGGGAGGAAGACAATGGAATTTTATAGCAGTTTTGTGGTTTGGTTTTCATCGTCTTTGACTGTCTTGAAATTTTCTGAAAGGCGATTTACAAATATTGCACAAGGGTAGAGTATTTCAACTTTAATTGCTTTACGTAGCCGTAATTTAAAGTGGCTGGCCGCTGGTTGATAATATTCTGTGAAACTGTCCCAATCGTGTGGTGGTTTGTGTCCGGTAGTTAAACATCTTTGAAGTTGAAATGAGATACGTGCACAAGGTGTATGAACAGGCAGCAGGTTTGCTTTCCATTACTAATGATAAGCTACAGTGTTTCTAGTTCTTGCCATTGCTGAAATGAAAGCATAGTCATAATATGTCACCAGGAAAATTAGATTATATGAGCAACATGCACTAAGCATTGTACTTCTAAATATTAAGACCAATGATCTTGTCGGGATTAAAACAAGTATTTAAACTGACTGCAGATAGTACTCATGCTGTCCTCCTTATCGGGAAGTGTGGCGGAAATGGGATGTATGCTTACATTTCTTGAACTGGGAAAATATCACTTTCAATCTTACATGTGACTCCTCACTTCTGTTTTGCTGTGGCAAAGAACAATGTAGCAGTCAGAACAATTGTTGCTGTTTATTCCCCATTACAAGCATGTTTTCCAAGAAGTTTTTTAATGGTGAGGAGTTTAGTTTAGGTAGATGTGTTTTAATTAAATGATGATAATATCCCAATTGTTCAAAAGGAATGCAGGCATTAAATTAGTTATTATGAGCTTGGTTTTTAATGTAAATGGTGCCTGTACAAAAATACAACTTTATTTTGGATAGCAGAGTAAGGATATAAACAAGGTTTATACTAACCGAGGGTTTAATGTGATCTGCAATATTAGTGGCTGTTTTTGAAAAAGAGAGAGCATTTTAATTCCTTGTTAATATAGTCTACTGTTTCTCGACCTAAACTAAACAGTATGGAAAATAAAGTGGCTTAATACACCTTAACAGAAGTAGCTTAAGTATGACAGCAGAGATCCACAAGCTAGTTCTGAAAGCACACCACTGAGAAGTCAGGGTAATTTTTGAAGAACATAAAGTATCAGTAAATGAAGCTTAAAATAATTCAGTGTATAAATCAGATGTCGTCTTTTACTAAATTTTAGCATAAAATAGTGGAGGCAGAGGCCAAAAAGTAAAGTTATGCAGGAAAAACTTAGACTTTTTTTTCTTGTATTTTAATCTAATAACTTGATCTCTTTTTCCATGCCTTCTTTGAGGGGTCTAAGGAATATAAGTACTCAGTATAAGAAGCAGAACTCCCAATTCCTAGACTACCACTATTCACCATAGGATTACTGTTTGAGACATATTCATATTCATATCTACCAAAAAGACATGAACTGCTTGCTTTGTGTGACTATCAGAGACAAAAGTCATTCATTGCATTGCAGTTTCCAAAATGCAGTTTTTGTCTTAAATCATTGAACTTTGTTATCCAAAATTTGAACTGAACAGATTCCATGTAGTGGAAGGGCAAGAGTGAAGTTTCTGATTGACCACATTTCTCAGTCATGGATTTGGCTGGTCAGGTATCAGCAACAGGAAAAGGAGGAGAATCAAAGTAAGTTCTGCTAGCTCAACTCACCACTTATGGCTCTAGAGGGGTTTTAAATTAGATATTCTGTCTCCTGTGGAGGCCTTTCGTAGCTAACATAATCTCATATTTCTCATTGTCCTCAATATGAAGTGATGACTTTTGAAAGACCTTTAGAAATTAGAAGATAAAAATGTTAGTAACCAAAGGCAAAATAAGCAAGTGGGACTACATCAAGCTAAAAAGCGGCTGCTCAGCAAAAAAAAAAAAAAAACAAAAAAACAAAAAACCACCAACAAAATTAAAAGGGAACCTAATGAATGGGAGGAATATTTGCAAATCATATATCCTATATAATAAAAGGGTAATATGCAAATAGACCAAACTGCAAAACAACCAAACCACCAATCAAAGCGTAATATGCTAATGATATGCTAAGGCTGCTCAACTGCTCGCTATGACAGGCACTGACAACCAAGGTGCAGACAGTCAACGATGTGCACTGACCACCAGGGCGCAGATGCTCTAACCCGTAGGTTAGCTTGGTGCTGGGGTCTGGCAGATCAGGACTGAGCGAGATGGGCTGGACACGCCCTGGACCCCTCCCGAGGACCCTCCCCAGCCCAATCGATCGTGTACCCGTGGGGTCCCTCAGCCTGGCCTGTGCCCTCTTGCAATCTGAGACCTCTCCGGGGATGTTGGAAAGCCGGTTTCAGCCCAATCCTGCAGGCCACTCCCCTTGGGAGGGCACCAGAGGCAGGGCTCATGGCTGGCAAGCACTGCTGTGGCAGCTCGAGCCTCTCCTGATCGGGACTGATTGGGCACAAGCCCACAGCAGGCACAGTGGGGCCGGGATGAGCGGGAGCGGCAGGTAGGAGCTACAGGCGGCATTGGACTGCAGGTTTCAGTCCAATCCCTGCAGGCCACCCAGAGGGACCCCATCCACGCATGAATTCATGCACTGGGTCTCTAATATATATATTAATATCCAAAATATATGAGGAACTTATATAGCTCCATAGCAAAAAAAGCAAAAAGCAAACAATCTGATTAAAAAGTGGGCAGAAGAGCTGAATAGATATTCTTCCAAAGAAGACATCCCAGATGGCCAACAGGTACCTTAAAAGATGTTCAACATCACAAATCATCAGGGAGATGCAAAGCAAAACCACATGAAATGTCATCTCACACCTGTTAGAATGGCTATCATATAAAAGACAAGAGATAACAAATGTTGGCAAGGATGTGGAGAAAAGGGAACCATTGTGCACTGTTGATAGGAATGAATTGGTGCAGCCACTATGGAAAACCGTATGGAAAGTTCCTCAAAAATTAAAACTGGAAGTACTATGGGATCCAGCTTCTGGGTATATACCCAAAGAAAATGAAAACAGGTTATGGAAGAGATATATGCACTCCCGTGTTCATGGCAGCATTATTCACAACAGCCAAAATATAGAAAAAACCTGTCTGTCCGCAGATAAATGGATAAAGAAGATGTGGCAAATATATATACAATGGAGTATTAGCCTTGAGAAAGAAGGAATTCTGCCATTGTGACAACATGGATGGACCTTGAGTGCATTATGCTAAGTGAAATAAGCCGGACAGAGAAAGACAAGTACTGCATGATATAACTTATATGTGGAATCTTAAAAAAAAAAAATTTGGTAGTTCCAGGCCAATCTCTTACTAATTAATCTAGATCAGGTGAACATTTCCTGTCTTCTTTATAACCTCTAATATAGAACAGTTCCCTCTGGTTCAGTATTTACAGAATTTATCATTTATTCATTAATTCAACAAAGGTGCATGGAGCACTAGCTATATGCTAGAATGCTTGTAGGCTCTGTGGTAGATAACAAACAAAACATCAGCCCTTCCCCTAAATAGTTTGATCTAGTGTCGCAGATACAGACAATCATAGTGCTAGGTGGAACATGCTTAATGCCCTGAGTAGAAAGACATGTCAGTAAACTAAATGCACTAAGGGATTTCAGCAACAACGTGGGCCACTTCTGATTGGAGGAAGCCAGGACAGCATCATGAATCAACATTCTGAGCAGGACTGAGCAGATGGGTCAGGTTTAAATATGTGGCAGAGGAGGGAGCTGTGCACAGAGGGAATGTCATCATTAATGCCTAGGGGAGGTGTGCAGGGAATGTGTGTAGGGAACAGAAAGTAGTACCATCTTGTTGGATGGAGCGCAGAAGCAGGAAGGAGAGCTTAGGGGATGATTGGGTGATGTGAAGGGTTTAGACACCTGTGTGAGGAGCCATTATTCTCTTTGATACTGTTCATCCAGGGAACGTTCTAAGCTGCCCCTTAAGAAGAGTAATCTGGGCAAATCCATAGAATAGATTTGGGGAAAGAAAAAGACTTGAAGTTCTCCATATAGAATTTCATGGTACTCCTGGGCCTTACAATCCTCAGAGCCCCTCTCTCTCCAGATTTACCACTTGGCTAACAATAAAATACAAGCCCTTTGGCTTAAGTGATTGGTTCCCAAACCTTACACCTTACACTACTCAATTCCCTGCTTCCAGCACCCAACCATCATATTGCATATTGACTCTGAGGCCACAGTCACAGTTGGTAAGATGTGTTCTCCCTTCCACCCTGCCTAAACCCCACCTCCTAACCTTATACAATGCATCCTTCACTCCTGGTCAGTGCCTGAATTCTTTCCTACATAAACCTTGTTCTAAATATATATATTTCCTTTATTATTTTCTCAGGTTGAATCTATCTAAAAGGCACTGTAGCTATATCAAGCTGGAAAATGCAAATTGAGTTTGCAGCTGTAGTTCAAGAGGTTAGAGAGGGCCCAGTGTTAATTCAGCATCCTGGCACATTCCCTTTTTCTTCTCCGCCATCCACAGCATGCTGGGCATGGTGTGCTTCAAGCTCACAGTATTGTTGCAGCAGCTCCAGCTATCACATGGAGACCTGACTGCATCTAGTGAAGAAAGGCATCTCCTCTCAAGTATCTCTAGTTTAGGGAAGAATTTCCTGCCCATGTATAAACTCTTAGAGAATGAAAATTGGACTTCCGGTACTTGCAGCCTTTATAATGAGATGCATATTCTGCCATCAAGGAGGAAGGTAGGACTCTGGGTAGGGGAAATGGCTTGTACATACTTGAGGAATGGTATCTGCCACAGTTCTCTTGTTTCTTTTTCTTCTCAGCCTATTCCAGCCAGACTTCTGACCCTTTGATTCTACTAAACAGGCCTGGTCAAGGTCAGTAGCAGCCTCCATCTAGCTAAAATCAAGGGCCATTTATCTGTTCTCTTGTTTGGTTTCTCATTCAAGACAGGGACTTCTTCCTTCTCCATGAAATGCCTCTTTGATTTCTGGGACACCAAACTCCCATTTTCTTCCTCTCTCACTGGCTGTCCTTTCTCAATCTTTCTGCCTGTCCTTCCTCTTCTACTTGACTCTAAATGGTGAGGCAACCAGGTTTCCCTTGCCCACTTCTCTCTTTAATTGTAGAGGGTTGTGGAGAGAGATTTCATCTAGTTCCATGGGTTTAAAGATCATCTTATATGGATTGTTTCCATTTTTATATCTCCAGCCCCAACTTCTTCCTTGAGCCTCAAATCTGAATATCCAGCTGTCAATTTAACATCAATACTTAGATATAATATCCTAAACTTGATGTGACCAAAAAAATAACTTTTGGATCCTAGCCATACCCACATTACCACCATGCACCCAACTGCTCAAATGAGAAACCTAAAGTTATTTATATTGCCTTTCTTTTTCTCACACTTAGCAGACCATCCATCAGCAAAGCCTTTGGCTCAACCTCCAAAATTTATCTCTAATTTTTCTACTTTCCCCATCTCTCTCTAATCCAGTGGTTCTCAAACTGTGGGTTGCGACCCCTTTGGGGGTCAAACAACCATCGGAAAACACATATATAATTACATATTGTTTTTGTGATTAATCACTATGCTTTAATTATGTTCAATTTGTAATAATGAAAATATATCCTGCATATCAGATATTTACATTACGATTCATAACAGTAGCAAAATTACAGTTATGAAGTAGCAACGAAAATAATTTTATGGTTGGGGGTCACCACAACATGAGGAACTGTATTAAAGGGTCACGGCATTAGGAAGGTTGAGAACCACTGCTCTAATCCATCATAAAGTCCCACTGTAACTATTAAAATGCCCCCCCAACTGGCTCCTCATTTCCTCTGTTGCAATGTAGTAGTCATCAATCAAACTCCCTGTTCTCTTCTTTTAAGGGCTCTAATCCCATCATGAGGAACTCCTCTTACAGCCTCATCTAAACCTAATCTCCCCCAAAGGCATTGGGGGTTAGAGCTTTAACATATGAATTTTGTGGAGGGAGGGTCACACAAACATTCAGTCCATAACAGGGAAAGAGAGAGGGAGCTTTGAAGAAACTTTCTCCCAAAGAGCCAGTGGTAGACCAGATATATGATTTCTGCCTTCTATCACCCTACCTACTCTACTCACTGCTTTACATTCTTGGCACCCAGAAAAACTCAACTTATTGGCTGAAAGCAATTAACCTAAATGTGTTTTCAAGCTCTTTGGCTCCACTGTTGTTGAGTGTATATTAGTATAGTGGTTAAGGCATTGGGCTGTGGGCTCAGACACACTTGAATCTTGTGTCTGCCACTTCTTAGTCATGTGACTGTGAGCCAGTTAGTTAATATCTCTGTCTCCATGTTTCATTTGTGAATTTGGAAAAATTGTGATGCTCATCTTATAGTGTCACAATGAGAAGATAATCTATATAAAATATTTAGCTCAGAGCCTGGCAAACAACAAGCAAATTAATACAAGGTAGCTATTATAGTGGTTCATTCAAAGATAGCTTTATGCTACTTATTCTTATTAACACTTGGGTAGTGTCTATGTCCAAGACAAGACACCTGATTGCATTATAATAAACAGCCTAGTGAAGTGATTCCACACATGTGCCCTGGAGCCTAATTCCAGCGTGTTCACATCCCAGTTTGGCCACTTAACTAGTTCTGTGACCTTGGTAAGTTTTTAACCTCTCTGTGCCTTGTTTTCTTCACCTATAAAATGAGGGGTAATACAGGACCAAAAGTTCTGAGAATGAAATGAGATGATACATGTAAACTATTCAAAATAGTGCTTACTTTGTTATTTTAGTATAAGAAATTTGAGTTGTATACTAATTGAAATTTGAGATGGACAATGAGGAGTGTCAAGTCATAGGCTATATGAACCTCTAATTCAGATATTAATTATTCAGTGGCTACATTTTTGCTTTGCTATGAATGATTATTGATGTAAAACAAAAATGCCCAAACATTAAATATAAAATTCCCTTGACCTTGCTGTAATACATGAAAATGACAATTACCCAAAGAAAGTATTTATGCAAATATTCCCCATCTATCATAGCCAGTTCTATCAGGAACATGATTTTCATTAATTCTCCAAATTACCTAAATCAAAACATTTCATTCTTTATAGATGTATATGAGTCCATAGTGACTGAATTAAATTACACTTGTTTTGTAATATAGTGTTCTGATGTGTAACAGACTATTAAAGGAATGATCTTTACAAGGAAAACTTTAGAATATTGTTAAGTTACTCACTGCATGACCTATTTAAACTGCTCAGATTCTTCTTGTTGTAGACTGCATAATTAAATTTTAAATGGAACATGATAAAGAAATTATACTGGTGATCTCTAGAGATTTTGATACCCTGTTTGGCTCTTTATAAGAGTATAGCAAAGGCATACTTTAAAAATTAATAAAGGCCTGCCCTAATTTTTTTTTCATTTAGATTTTTCTCATTGGCTCAGTAATCCAAAGCTATGCTGTATTATCCACAAGTGCGACCTGAAATAAATCATCAAAATAAATATTCTACAAAGCATATTTATCCCAATTTTGAGAATTTCATTATTTGTGCGTGAGAGCATTTGTATAGCGGTAAGACTCCTTTAAGATAAAACCTGCCATATCCTGAAAGTGTTACTGTATAGAATTGGAGCTTTAATCATTGTTTGTGGAAGTATTCATATCTTCATAATTTCTAGAGCAAGGGGATAGAAGATGGTTTTCATGGAAGATGTAATTTTGGGATTAGAATTCCTTGTTTGCTATGTAAAAGTTGCACCTCTTGAGAGTATGCAAGGGAACACACACACACACACACACACACACACACACACACACACACACAACTTGCAGAAAGCAGAACCAATAGCAGAATAAAGGAGAATTCATGGCTTGAGTATTCTAACAGCCATTACAACCTCTTGGGTAATAATTTTGAGTCATATAACTTCCTGTCATTCATTTTCCTTTGTATTTAAAGGAGCCCTGCCAAGATAAAATTCTGTGTTAGATACAGCTATTTTATATTTACTTAATACCACTTTGTTGTATGAAAGCTTCTCTGGCCTCCTCAAAGGGATTCCGCTTTTGCTGTCCACTGAGCTTTGACAGCACCAGGTGGGAGAGCTCCTCTTCCTATTCAGGGTTGGTTTGCTTTCTACATTTGCCTCCATTGGTGTTTGGAATTGTCAAGCTACCAAGAGCATGTAAATTAATAACATTCATTCTCATTTATGCATACTTAACTTTATACCTTGTAAACCTTTCTTTTCAGATTAGGTTTTGTAAATGTTTCTATTATGTATTTCCCTTTTCCCTCTTTCTGGCACATATACAGATTTCCTTTTGGGCCCAAACCACTCAAGCATCCTATGTTGTTTTCATTTTTCAAATAAGCAACATTAAACTCACATAGCACTTTATAAAACCAAACTGAAGCAGTGACACAGCCAACAGAGAAAATAAATTCACCATTTAGCCTGACTATTCATCCTTAGCCCTCTACTTGTATGGGTTCATCCCTATTCATCCCAAACCTACTAGATATAACTTTAAGGAGTATTGCTGAGCTATATAAAGGATTATAAAGAGCAATCTAGATTGGGAGCATTGTTATCCAGTGAATAAGTAGAAATTCTGTTTATTATCACAATACAGCATTTGAGACCCTCTCTCACCAGAATCAGACCTGTGGCTCTCAGGCTGGTATCTATAAGTGTGTTACCTGGGGGCTTGCAATTCATTATAGTGTATAGAGCTCTTCTTCCAAAGTAAAAGGAAATCATTCCCAAATTATACTTTTATTGAAATAGGTTTCTACGACTGGCTCACAACTAATTTAAATACTTAATGAATAATGAAGATGTATATGGACATAATAAATAATGAAACCTCAAAATGAATCTGTGGATATTAATGATATCATTATTACTAGTTGCATCTTTGAGAACCTATATGAACAAAGAAATATATGGAAGATACAAGGTACAGTGATCCCTGTATTTAAGAACCAAAGATTCTAAAAGTAGAGATCTGATTTATAGTAAGAGAAAGTATGTTATTCCTTGGATCCCAGTGCAAGCACAGAATCTGTCACATGATAAGGTGAAAACATTTTTATTGAGTACATTAAGTACCGTATAAATTTAGTAAATATTTAAATTCACAGGAGAGAGAGAGAGAGAGAGAGAGAGAGAGAGAGAGAGAAGGAACATATTTTGTATGGCAATTAGAAAAATATTACAATGGAAGGTATAGATCTTCTGGGAAAAGAAATAGCAGTAACAAAGCAAAGAGCAAGGACTATGGAGTGTCCAGAAGTGGAGATTCAGCCAGCTGGTTTCAACCAGATGATTTGTTGAGAGAATAATGAAATATGAAATTAATGAAGTCTATAGAAGCCAGCTTGTAAGCTTTAAAATGATAGAGTAGTTGCTGAAGCCAGTTTGGCTCAGTGGATAGAGCGTCGGCCTGCGGACTGAAAGGTCCCAGGTTCGATTCCGGTCAAGGGCATGTACCTGGGTTGCAGGCACATCCCCAGTGGGAGATGTGCAGGAGGCCGCTGATTGATGTTTCTCTCTCATCGATGTTTCTGACTCTCTATCTCTCTCCCTTCCTCTCTGTAAAAAATCAATAAAATATATTTTTAAAAAATGATAGAGTAGCTTTGCTGTTGTTTTGCTTTGTTTTCTTTTCAGGAGGCCATTGGAGGCATTGAATATATTATTCAGAGAGTGTGTTGGCAAGGTTAATCAGATGGTGTCCTGCACAATGCATTGCAATGGGAAGAGCTCCACCAGCCCAGAAACTCCCTGAGGACTAGGACCAAGTCCATTTTGCTCACTTTTTTATCCTAAACACCTAGCACAGAGCCTACAGCACAGAGTAGATGCTCAAATATTGGCCAAATGAATTAATGAGTAACTGGGAGATAAGGATTTTTCTAAATAGTCCAAATTAGGATAATGAATACATGAAGTAAACTAGTCACTGTAGAAAAAAAAATCACTGTTTGATTACAGAAAATGGTGGGAAAACAAATCAATAAAACTTAGGTGATGAAGGAGAAAGCCAGTCCAAATGCTGGTCATGTTTCCAGTTTGGGAATCCTATATAATAAAAGCCTAAGTGCTTAGTGTCTGGTCATCCAGTTGTCTGTTCAACCAATCAAATCATAATATGCTAATGATATGCTAAGGCCACTTAACCGCTCACTATGACGTGCACTGACCACCAAGGGGCAAATGCTCCGACCAGTAGGTTAGCTTGCTGCCGGCGTCCGGGCCAATCTGGACTGAGTGAGATGGGCTGGACACGCCCTGGAGCCCTCCCGCAGTCCTCCCTGGCCCTCTTGCAATCCGGGACCCCTCGGGGGATGTTGGAGAGCCGGTTTCAGCCCAATCCCGCAGGCCAGGCCAAGGGACCCCACTGTTGCACGAATTCATGCATCAGGCCTCTAGTGTCATAATAATTCCATCACAAATCATGGAGGTCTGCCAGAAGAGCTTACTGGGAAATATGAGCCTAGAAAGCAGGTTGTTTTATATTGAATTAGAGGCAAAGGCCAGATATCTAGATGAACATTTCTGGTGGAGGTGAGGGGCACTGTGGACATGGAACTGAAGGTTTGAGAGTCTGGGAATAAAGCATCTTGGAAGTAGTTTGCATGGAAGTTTTGTTGAAGACATTTTGTCCACATAAATGGGTTTTGAAGTTGCTTTTATGGTGGTATCCTTTGCCAAATTAGGCAAGATGCAAATTTGGAAGGGAATTCTTGAGGACAAATAATGTTGAAGCAGTAATGAATGCAACACTCAAATGGCTTCTAATTCATTCTGGCAATTTCTCAGGAGAATAAAAAAGGAGTTCTCTGAGGTGACTTACTTCCCCTTTAAATGCCCTCTTCAGTTGCCATCTTGTGCCTGACTTTCACTATGAAAATTTGTACATGACCCTGATAGCAGAGTTCTGCTGGCAACAGAATTGTGTTTGCTGCCTGCTCTCATTTGGCCTTTCTCATATTGGCCTGGTGCTTCTTGGCTAATCCATCATGTCTGAAGTTTCATGTCTTCTGGGTTTTTGCCCGAAGCTCTGGCAGCTGACAGCATTCAGTTGAGAAAGTCCTATCCAAGTTCAACTTCCATGATGCAAGAGTCTCCCTTTAATACCAGGGTAAATTGAAACCCACGTTGAATGCAACATTTTAGCTCTTTAGTTTGTGGGCTAGTTCCAGTATTGCTTAAATATTATAAATGAAAGAGCAGAGATTATTTTGGGGATGATTTGGAACAATTTTCTATGTAACAGTTAAGGAAAAATAGGTCATGAAGCAGTACCTGGTAGCTTGTATAGCATTAGCTTAGGGGTGGTTGAGCCATGAATATTTTAGATTTTGTTGACAATCATACAGGGATGCTTATAAGGGTGAAAAGGTTATACTCCTGTTTCTAGATAGAAAAAGGGACAATACTACTTTAGAATTAGAAAACGAGACCCTGTAAAAGGAACTGAGGGCTGGAGAACAAGATGAAGTCAAGGTGGTTCTCTTGAACTCTCATAAGCAGCAACTCTGCAAAGATTTCTCATACGCTTCACTCCTCCCTTCCTCTTATTCTCTCGTGGGAATCTCTCCCTTCTCTGATATGCATGTACATTGTAGCTGACATTTGTAAAGTAGAAAGAAGCAATAAAATCATTAGAAGGAACAAAGGTAAAGAAGTGGTTACTGTCACTCAATAAAAAATATAATGTAATAAATAATTTTTAAATAAGTAAATGCTTTTCCTAAAAAAAAAGAAAGCAAGAAAGAAATGGTTCCTCTCAGAGGAGTAATAATTACATTTTAACATAAAAGTTGTCCAAGAGCACAATGTAATCTGCATGAGAATTGTGCAAATATCCTTATGTGAATGTTCTACCCCCCATATACACCTGGATTTCTTTTTTGTATGTTGAACTTTAGAGCTAGATGGAACTTACATTGTATCATCACGTTTTACAGATGATTAGACTGAGCATGACAGACTCAAAAGCAAGTCCTCAAACTACACAATTTGCTCTTGCTGGACAAGCTGATATTTGCTTGGTGTAGGTGGAGTCCAGTTATTATTTCAGGGCCTATTTTGAGGCCATAGAACCAGAAACCCTTTTAGCTACTTTCTGGTTGTCTGCACCTCCCCCCCCCACCCCTCCTTCTTTGGTAACTTCTGTCCTCCTTCCACACCTGCCCCCAGGGACAAAAACCTAATTTCCAGTATTCACACCAGAGCTTTGTTCTTGCTAAATGAAAGCAAAGTGCTGAAACAAGTGCTGATGTTACATATATGATGATGTACACAATAGTGTTTCTCAAATCTTAATGTGCACGTAAGTGGCCAGAGAATTTTGTTAAAATGAATGTTCTGATTCAGTTGGTCTGGGGTGTCACCCAAAATTCTCCATTTCTAGAAGCTCCCATAGGAGATCTGAGAATTCTGGTCTCTGGGCCACCCTATGAGCAAGAAAGGGACTGGGAAACCACCTGTCACATCTTGTTCAAAAGATGTAACAGTCGCTTTCCAAGTTCTACATCCATACCTTTAGGAATATGATGCTTTTATTTATATTATTTTTATTTATATTATTCTACCTTACATCTTTGGTTGGATTGTTATTATTTACTTTTTCAGAAAATACTACAAAGCATTTTGGAAACTGCCAGTGCAGGAGTAATTTCTTTTCAAACTCTGAGTTATTGTAAACCTGCTGTAGACATCTGTGGATTGAAAAGAACTATATAAAGGCAATATTATGTTATTGAGTTGGTACAAGTTTAGAATACAGTATCAATCAAGGTTTGACTTTCAATTCTGATTTTATGATGAGTAGCTATCATTGAAGCAGAGACCACAGTTTGGCTATTAGGAAGCTTTATTTTACATATATGAAGTCTTATTTATGTCAAGTAATTTAGTTCCCAGGTGTCCTCATTCTGTATCTGTGACTGTAGACAGACAGTATATGTCTGGGTAGTATGACAGTATGAATATATATATATAATAGAATATATAGTATTATATAAGTATATATTAATACTCATATATTATACATATATATGCATATTCAGGAATCAGCTTCAAAACTATAGTCAATTCACAGGCTATATAGCTGATTTGTGGAAACTGATATTTATGGACTACACAGATGTTAAAATTATCTTTGTTTTATTTATTCTGTAGGAAACTGGAAAGTGTTATAGAAGCAATTTTACTTCTCTCCTTTCACCTCTATTTCCATTTATCTCATCCTGTCCCCTCTACTAAAGTAAACTGGGGTGTCTTGTTACAGCAATCTAATTTGGGATGACTCGAGAGATAGGAAGAGAGACAGGTAACACTGAATATTCAGAATTCAGTAATGAAAAATAATCACTTTAGTGAAAAGCCAGCTGTTCTTTGTTTTCTAATAGGCATGTGATATTGATGAAAAATAGCGTTCAAGTAAACTTTACCAAGTAGAATTCATTTGATTCTGGGTATTATATTATTTTACAGAATAGGAAATATTATTTAGGTTTAACAAAAAGCTAAACAGTACAGCCAATTCAAAGAACCAAATAACAAAGGATTATCTTTACATTTAGAGAATGAAAAATGCTAGGGTGTGATATTTACTAGTAAGACATTGCATCATAATTCTTTCAGAAAAATATGCCTGTGTTTTCTACATTTTTCAAATTTCATTTGAACTAATGCTTTATGGATGTTTGTTACTCTTAGGGGTATGTTAAAATGTCATTGCAAACAGGTCAGGCAACTTAGGTTTAGATGATTCTGGATTTGAATCCTCACATGCTTCTATTTTCTTAGTTGGAAAAAAAATGGAGTTTTGTGACAATTTGAAGTTACTTTTCTATATCTCCCCAATGAGTTTGCAAATTCAAGGAGTTTCCCCAAAAACAGACTCTGAGACAAGGATTGGAGTCCAAGGACATGAGGGAGTGAGGAAGTGAGGCAGGGAGGGAGGGCAGCTAGGAAACATATGTTCATGAGTAGGTTACTGCCTGGCCACAGGGACTGGAGCCCACTGGGACCCTGCTCCACTGAGGGACAATAGTTTTGATAATGCCTTATCCTTCAGTGGTTGACATCGCTCCAGATGTATTCGTTCTCGGGCAGTCTGTCTTCTCATGCTCAGGCCAGTCACTCCTAGGGCCAGAGAAAGCCCTCTCTGAAAGGCTGAAAGAGGCAAGAACTCAGAGACTTTTAGGGAAGGATCTTCAGTTGACCTTCAGGGCAAATTCAGGGCATAAAAGCAGGGCATTGATAGTATCTATTTTATCAGTGTGATCACATTGTATTCCCAGCAACTGGTATAGTGCCTGGTACCTAGCAGATGCTTAGTTAGTATTTATTTGGTGAATGAAGGAAAGAAGGATGGGAGAGAAGAAGGGAGGAAAAAATGCAGAATTCCAATAGAATTGGAAAAGCCAGCATTGGCTTCCTGTCAGCCAACAACTGTGTTAACCTCATAACTTACAGTCAGGGGCCCTTTTCTGGGGCCTGAGTGATATTCTACAGAAATCACCCCAGAGGAGGAAGGGGGCCTGAGAAAGCAGCATCAAGTTTATAGAGTTTGACACTATCAAAGAGTTAATAAGTTAGAAATATGTGCTCCTTGACAGAAATATGAGCAGAAAGAGCTTGCCAATGAGCTTTCCTCTTTCCTGAAAGAGTAGAGAAATGTGCTACAGGGCCAACCTGGACCCAAAATACTGAAGTGTTTTCATGCCTAATGCTGTCTCTCTCCCTCAGCCTCCCGTGGCCCGGGCACTGGGTGGCAGACCCGTCACAGAGTGAGTGGGAATTCATCCACAAACACTTGCTTTCTTTAGCAGGACTCCTAGCTCCTCCTGACAATTTCCTCATACTGATTTATTGATTTAATTTTTTGTTGGCGATAGTGGTGGTTATAAAGTAAATTTACCCCAGAAATAAGGGATTTGGGGAATTCATTAAGGCTAACATTGCACTTGGATGCTAGACTCACTTTCCATCTGCCCAAAACAGCTACATAAAAGAAGCAAGTGACACCAAGCTAGTGACAATGAACTGTTTCCTCCTTTCATTCTGTTGGGAAGGTGAGAATAGAAGGATATGAGTGTTATTTTCCTCTTAATTGCTAACCTTGGAAATCAAAAGCCAAATGACCCTCACACACACCATTTTTGTCATCATGTTTGAATTTCAGCCATGTATTTCTCTTTTTTCAATTTGATTTAGGACTAAAAAAGAAAAATTGTCTTGGATATATGTTTCCCTACTCTTGACCCTGCTTTTATGTAACAAATTACCCCAAAACTTAGCAGCTTAAAACAACAAACATTTGTTATCTCATTTTCTCTGGTTCAGGAATCTGGGTATGGCTTTGCTGAGGGCTTATTCTTCCAGGTCTTTCACAAAGCTACAATCAAGGATTAGGCTGGGACTGCAATCTCATATGAAAACTCAACTGGGGAAGGATCCACTTTCCAACTCATACACATGATTGTTGGAAGGATTTAGTTTCTACCAACTATTGGACTGAGAGCCTCAGTTCCTGGTTTTCTGTGGACCAGGGCCTCCCCTACTTCCTTGCCATGTGGGCTTCTTCACAAGGAAGCTGGCTTTCATTGTAGCAAACAAGTAAGATGGCAGTCACAGTCTTTTTTAAACCTGATGTCCTAAGTGACATACATGAACTATTACTGTGTTCTCTTTGTCCTAAATGAGCCACAAGGTCCAACCCATACTCAGAGAAAGGCTAATACAAGGAGATGAGTAGAAGGTGTGAGGATCATTGGGGGTCATTACAGAGGCTGCTTATATAGGTACTAGAGGCCCAGTGCACAGATTCATGCACCGGTGGGATCCTTAGGCCTGGCCTGGGCCCTCTCACAGTCCAGGACCCCTCGAGAGATGTTGGACTGCTGGTTTTGGCCCGATCCCCACAGGCCAGGCTGAGGGCCCCCACCAGTGCACAAATCGTGCACTGGGCCTCTAGTATGCATATAAGATCTTTGGTTAATCTCTTCCCCCCCTACCCCCTTTCCTCTGAGATTCATCAGTCTATTCCATGTTTCCATGCCTGTGCATTGAGCGTCTGCCCCCTGGTGGTCAGTGTGCATCATAGCTACCCATCGAATGGTAGGCTTTTATATATATACTAGAGGCCTGGTGCACAAAAATTTGTGCACTCGGGGGGTCCTTCAGCCTGGCTTGTGCCATCTCGCAGTCTGGGACACCTCAGGGGATGTCCACCTACTGGCTTAGGCCCGCTCCCTGGGGGATCGGGCTTAAGCTGGCAGTCAGACATCCTTCTGGCAGCCCAGGAGCCCTCAGGGGATGTCCACTTGCCAGTGGGGAGCAGGCCTAAGCTGCAGTCAGACATCCTTAGTGATGCTGAGGAGGCGAGAGAGGCTCCCACCACCACCGCTGTGCTGGCAGCCGTCAGCCTGGCTTGTGGCTGAGCAGAGCTCCCCCTGTGGGAGCACACTGACCACCAGGGGGCATCTCCTGCATTGAGCATCTGCCCCCTAGTGGTCAGTGTGTGTCATAGTGACCAGTTATTCCTAGTTGTTTTGCTGTTAGGGTCAATTTGCATATTACCCTTTTATTATATAGGATTAGAGGCCCGGTGCACAAGGGTAAAGAAGAAAAACCACAGGGTCACAAGCAATGTGGTAATTATTTCTTCAATAATGGAAAATTGTCCCACTGTGGCTAGAAAGAAACTGGAGTTGCAGCCCAGGATAGGCTCAGGGCAGGCCCCATAAGTCTGCTATTATGGGTGAAGAGATAGGTATCACTATCAAACGACTACCTTGAGGGGCAGTGCTCTCACATGGGGCTGAAGGAAGAGTTGGTTAAACTTTGAAAGGAGTATGACATTCAGATCTGGAACCTAGATGAGAGCTCAGGAGCAGAAGCTGAAGTGTGCACTTCTTAGTAGAATGAGTGAATTATGATAGGGAACAAGGGGGTGACTGACATAGAACTGGACTTAGAAAGTGTGGGATACTCTGGTAGGACTCTAGAGCCTTGGGCAAAACACTTCTCAATGAACTAGTTCTCTTCCCTACCCAAATGTCTCCTGAATGGACTCTGTAACTTGACCCTCTGCAGGTAGGCTTAAGGGAAGTGCTCTTCCCACAAAGGAGAAGGGAAGCTCAGTCTATACTCACTATGGAACAACTGTCAGCATGTCTTGGGCACATGTTGAACTGGTAAGTCAGGGTTCCTGTTCTAGTACTGGATTTATCTAGGTATGTGACTTGGAGCCTCTTCAGTCACTTTGCCTTATGGGGTGTAGATAGTTGATTTGCTGAATGAGAGATATGCCCCTTTCTCCCACCAATGAAATTTTACAATGGTTGCAAGTGACCCAGGTGTAGCTAAATCTAATCCCATGTGTAGACATGTCAGTACATATATTGCTTAGTCTCTTGGTAGCATTTGATACACTTGACCACTTTGGCAGCTCAGTAATTATAATCACTGAGGAGCAGTGTAAAGGTGTATCCAGGAGAAGTATTGACCTGAGAAGTAAGAAGGTAGCCAGATGGGAGTGGACTTAGACATGAGTAGTAAGTGAGCAAGTCTAGATGATTCATTTAAGAAGCTCAACTTCAAAGGGGATAAGAAAGAAGCAGTGGTGGCTGGTGACTTTGAGGAAGGATGTATCTTAAAGACAGAATAAACATACACATTTTTAAATGCATACAAAACAACAATGTGGTACCATCTCACACCTGTCAGAATGGCTATCATCAACAAATCAACAAATGACAAGTGCTGGCGAGGATGTGGAGAAAAAGGACCCTCATGCACTGCTGG
>NW_005369365.1:301881-342790 GCF_000412655.1 Myotis brandtii | reverse complement strand
AAGGAATTCTTACCATTTGCAACAGCATGGATGGAACTGGAGTGCATTATGCTAAGTGAAATAAGCCAGTCAGAGAAAGATAAATATCACATGATCTCACTCATTTGTGGAATATAATGAACAACATAAACTGATGAACAAAACACAGAAACAGAGAAACATCAATCAGACTGTCAAACCTCAGAGGGAAGGTAGAGGAGGGTGAGGGTAAGGGGGAGAGATCAACCAAAGGACTTGTATGAAAGCATATAAGCCTAACCGATGGCCAAAGACACCAGGGGGGTGAGGGCATGAGTGGGGAAGGGAGGGCAATGGGGAGATAAGGACACATATGTAATACCTTAATCAATAAAGAAAAAATCTAAATGTAGATGACATCCTGTCGGGGAGTATTAAAAGGACTTGAATAGATAGAGAGGAAATTGTGAATAAAAATAATTCCTCCAGCAAAAAAATAAAAATTAAAAAAAAAATAAATGCATATAAGAAATCAGTAGAGAGGGCAGGAAAGGGGGAGTAGCCCCAAGAAGGTAAGAAGGCGTGGGACACAGAGCTGAGGTAGAGGATTAGCCTAAGAGAGGAGAAGGAACGCTTCCATTTAAACAGGATGGAAGGAAGCAAAGGTGTGTGTGAATTCAGGATAAATCTATGGGACTGGTGGTGTCAATAGGTCTCCAAGACATTCAGTGCAAAAGGAGACTGGAACAGTAGGGAGATTGCCCAGCAGCAAGGGATGCTGCTAATGAGCCTGACACTGGAGCAGGAAGAACGGGTAGAGGGTAACAGATGGGGATAGTTGACAGCATATCCCCTCCCTCCTACCTTGCCACCTGCACTCTAGCAGTAGGGTCACGTGCATGCAGGAGCACAGACAAGAAGAGAGGAAGAGGGGAACTCTGTCCTAGTGTGGCCAGGAAGAGAGCAGTTAGAGCTGGCAAGTCAGGGAAGGCTTCATGGAGGAGGTAGGACTTGTTCTGCTCTTTGGAAATACTCAGGACTTAGGTGTTCAGGGGACGTGGGAAAGCAGGTAGCAGGTGCTGCAAAACGGCATCCTGCCAGACTCTGGCATATGTCACCTGTCCTCACCAGAGCCTTTTGTCAGAGAAGTGACAAGATCTGTCTGTGGTCTTTTGGCTGGTAAGAGGAGGGGCCAGCTCCAGACCTGAGGCCTGTGAGGCCTGGAGGACCATGGGCTAATTGAGAGCCATGTGTCCTGGACATAGCTGGGCTCACCAGAACAGCTTCGATAGTGGTGAAATCTGTGCCTCGCTGACCCAATGGTGTCGGTAAGCCTGGGAGTGTCGTTCCAGGGACACTGGAGGTGGTGCTGTCTTTGTGAACCTCCGTGTGCATCTGAGTGGCAAATGGTGTTCATGGCAGTCACTGTGGATGCTGCATAGCCAATGTCCGAGAGTTAGTGACAGCAAGGGACTGTCAGCAGTGTCAGCAGCTGTTCCAGGATAGAAGCCCAGGAAGGTGGCAGTTAACTATGTTGACAAATTTCTGATGGGGCTATTATGGTATGGTAATGTGCATTCTGGAACAATATGTTTCCATCTTCTCCCCTTTCCCCCTGCTGGTTTGATTGAGAAAACCATAGCGACCAAAAGTGCAAGATTTATACAGATCGCATAGCGGGGAATTGGGTTATGAGCAGGGGGGCCCCTTTGGGAGGAATTTACCTTTTAAAACTAGAGGGGGAACAGGTGCTCTGGAAAAGGCTTATAACTTCATGAGGGTGGGGGTGGCATTCCTGGAGGGAAAGGTTACTGAGATTAACAACACTCTGCTGAAAATGATGACATCCTGGCTCTGCCATTAAAACAGGTGGCTGTCATTATGGCTGCTCGCTCGTAATGGGAAGATAATACAGGCAGAGAGAGATTTATATAGGCCCCAGAAAGATGAAATTGCACATAAAGGAGGAAACAAGGCATAAAGAGGGCCAACTGGGGGGATCTCTCTGCCCACAGGACTGCATGTGATACTCGTTAATGGCGCAGCATTTGTGTCTCTCTATCCAGAGGCTTACATTCCTACAGAGCTCCCATTTATTTAGGTCTATTCAATTAGCATTTGGGAAATATATTCTTCCTCTTTGGATGTTTTTCTTCCATTTAGTAGAGTAGTAAGTGTAAAATTTTACTGGATATGACAAAAGTTGCCCCTCCTCTTTTCTGACAAATCGTGTTGGCTGGAAATTGGGTGTTGCCTCCAGATAATGATGAGGTCATCAAGGGTTCCCATACTAGGCGAGGCCGCTGATGGGCTGTGTGGCCTATTTTTCTTTCTTTTTTTATAAAAAGGTGAAGTGTAAAAAGGAAATAAAAAAGGATGAAGTCTAAGAAATTATTTTCTATTTTAATAAACTCTTATATGGTGCTAATAATTGCCAGGTACTGTTCTAATCATTTCATAAATGTTAACTAATTTAACACTAACAAGAACACTTTTAAAGCAAATACTGTCATTGTGTTCATTTGCAGTGACATGTCCAAGGTCACACAGCCAGTGAGTTGGGTTCCAGCCCAGGCAGACTCGCTCCAGAGGCCATGTTCCCAACCCCTACAACACACTGGCTGCACTGTACATATTTTGTTCATTTTCAGTTTTAAGGGTCATTTAAACTATTCACCTGTCCTCTCTCTGAGTCTCTCTGGTAAAAACACATTTTAAAATCTCGGCATGTTAGATATTGTTGCATTAGGGGCCGGTAAGATACCAGAGTTGCACTTTAGCTTGAGCAGACCATGGTGTTTTCATTTCATTGGGGCATCTTTAAAATGTGCAGCACATGTCACATTGAGACCTTCAGAGCCCTGCTCTGCTTGCTTTGTGTACAGTCAGAGCAGGTGGACTAACCTTTTAAATCCATTAGGATTGCCCATGCTCTCTCTCAAACATAAAAGATCAACCTAAAGTTTCATATGTGCTCACACACTTACTACAGTCAGCTCCCTTTCTACTTTTATATGCACAGTTGGGAGGATCTCTCTTTGGCCATCCTGAGCATATTTTTCCTGGAGATTTAAAGCTGAGTGGGCACAGATGGAAGCAGGGTAATTTACCCTTTTCCTCCCCCTCCCTATTCACCATTTGACACAAGACATGAACAACTCTTTCGCCTTACAAGGCCTAGCCAGATTGCCGAGTAATTACCTTGATTTATGAGGGTGGGAGTAGAAGGTAGCACAAAACATAATTGTTAACTGAGTATGGTTGGATTATCACTACTGTAATTTGTAAGTTATTTCATGTTGTGTAAATTACTTCAAGCATATTGAAGAAGTAACAGTAGTTTAATGTCTTTGTGGCCTCAGTGCCTAGAACAATGTCTGACTTTCCGTAGTTGTGGAATAAAGAACCCGCCCCCAGCCCCAGCCAGCAGGCTCCAATTGCTTGATGGGGAATGGGAAACTGGAGGTGGGTGGCGGTGAACACGGGTGGCGCCAAGGCAGGTGTGAGCGAGCAGGGCCTCGATCGCCCCGCTGGTCGCCCCACACACAAAGGGCGACAGGCATTGGCGGAAGGCAGGGCTGGCTGCTAGCAGCCGGGGAAGATCGGCCCTGATCACAGGCCAGGCCTAGGGACCCTACCTGTGCATGAATTTCATGCACCGGGCCTCTAGTAGTGGTATAATAGGACAGAGATAGACATCTGTATCACAACTGTGCAAGACAAGTGCGGTGTGTTAGAAGAGACAGAAAATGCTTCCAGTTTGGAGTACTAAGCAAGCCTCATACAGAGAGAACTGGAGAGAGCTGGGAGAGGATGTCTGGGACTTAGAGCATGAGACAGGAAGGCTCAGAATGTAGTCAAAAGTTTGCACATCCTCTGTCAGAGAGTTAGATATGTAAAGGTTATACAAGGGAATAATGAAGTTGGGGCCAGGTTTTGACACATTGTAGCCAAGGTCACACAGCCAGTGAGTTGGGTTCCAGCCCAGGCAGACTCGCTCCAGAGGCCATGTTCCCAACCCCTACAACACACTGGCTGCACTGTACATATTTTGTTCATTTTCAGTTTTAAGGGTCATTTAAACTATTCACCTGTCCTCTCTCTGAGTCTCTCTTCTGGTAAAAACACATTTTAAAATCTCGGCATGTTAGATATTGTTGCATTAGGGGCCGGTAAGATACCAGAGTTGCACTTTAGCTTGAGCAGACCATGGTGTTTTCATTTCATTGGGGCATCTTTAAAATGTGCAGCACATGTCACATTGAGACCTTCAGAGCCCTGCTCTGCTTGCTTTGTGTACAGTCAGAGCAGGTGGACTAACCTTTTAAATCCATTAGGATTGCCCATGCTCTCTCTCAAACATAAAAGATCAACCTAAAGTTTCATATGTGCTCACACACTTACTACAGTCAGCTCCCTTTCTACTTTTATATGCACAGTTGGGAGGATCTCTCTTTGGCCATCCTGAGCATATTTTTCCTGGAGATTTAAAGCTGAGTGGGCACAGATGGAAGCAGGGTAATTTACCCTTTTTCCTCCCCCTCCCTATTCACCATTTGACACAAGACATGAACAACTCTTTCGCCTTACAAGGCCTAGCCAGATTGCCGAGTAATTACCTTGATTTATGAGGGTGGGAGTAGAAGGTAGCACAAAACATAATTGTTAACTGAGTATGGTTGGATTATCACTACTGTAATTTGTAAGTTATTTCATGTTGTGTAAATTACTTCAAGCATATTGAAGAAGTAACAGTAGTTTAATGTCTTTGTGGCCTCAGTGCCTAGAACAATGTCTGACTTTCCGTAGTTGTGGAATAAAGAAATTAATGAATAAATGAGTCCCTAGCAACTGAAGTCCTCCCTTCTAGAAATATTTAAGAATACCTTTAACTTTCTGCTTTCAAGGTCATCTACATATATGAAAGTAAATGTCTTTGTGGCCTCAGTGCCTAGAACAATGTCTGATTTTCAGTAGTTGTGGAATAAAGAAATTAATGAATGAGTCCCTAGCAACTGGAGTCCTCCCTTATAGAAAGATTTAAGAATACCTTTAACTTTCTGCTTTCAAAGTCATCTACATATATAAAAGTGTAATATGCAAATCAACCAGACAGCAGAATGACAGATCGCTATGACATGCACTGACCACCAGGGGTCAGACGCTAAACACAGGAGCTGCCTCCAATTGCTTGATGGGGAATGGGAAACTGGAGGTGGGTGGCGGTGAACACGGGTGGCGCCAAGGCAGGTGTGAGCGAGCAGGGCCTCGATCGCCCCGCTGGTCGCCCCACACACAAAGGGCGACAGGCATTGGCGGAAGGCAGGGCTGGCTGCTAGCAGCCGGGGAAGATCGGCCCTGATCACAGGCCAGGCCTAGGGACCCTACCTGTGCATGAATTTCATGCACCGGGCCTCTAGTAGTGGTATAATAGGACAGAGATAGACATCTGTATCACAACTGTGCAAGACAAGTGCGGTGTGTTAGAAGAGACAGAAAATGCTTCCAGTTTGGAGTACTAAGCAAGCCTCATACAGAGAGAACTGGAGAGAGCTGGGAGAGGATGTCTGGGACTTAGAGCATGAGACAGGAAGGCTCAGAATGTAGTCAAAAGTTTGCACATCCTCTGTCAGAGAGTTAGATATGTAAAGGTTATACAAGGGAATAATGAAGTTGGGGCCAGGTTTTGACACATTGTAGGGTGTAGTGACTACAAACTGGGGCCCTTGTGTCTGGTACACTAGGCAACAGGAACAGTTGAAGATGTTGAAGCCAGGATCACAGCTTGCTCTCACATGTGGAGCTCAGAGGAGTCTGGAGTGAGGGGCAAGTCTGGGGATTGTGACCAGTTAGGGGGCTATCAGAGTTGTCCTGGGGAAGGGAAACTGCAAGGAAGAGGGTGGCTGTGGGAATGGGAAGAAGTCTCTGAGGCATAATTTATAGGAATTAAAATTATTTGGTTGAGAGCAACAATCCAAGGAAGATTGAGTTACAACTAAAAGTCTGAACCAGGGTAACTGGTGGTTAAGAAATAGAGTGGCGAAAAGGAAGAGAGAGAAGCCATGGAGTTGAGTTTGGTGGGTGGGAAATAGGAAATCCTATCTGGCACTCTTGGAAGTTAGAGAGCGATGAGCCAAGAGTTACAGAGGCCATGGTCATCTCATCTCCATGGAAGTAACAGTTGAGAGAATGACTCACAATCCTGGGGGGAAATAAATGAGGTGAGGTTATGTGGGAATGAACTGTGCACAAGTCAGTCTTCCCATTAATGACTGCTAAGAAAAATAGCAGTCATTAATATTTTGTGAGCACAAGGTGGCCGAGACCAGAAACTCGCATTTCCTCAGTGGTGACCAGAATCTACCCCCATCCTCCCCAGTAGGTCTGCAGAGCTGCTCAGCTCAGGGCACATGTTCACACTGACTTCAGAATGACTCCAGGTGGGAGGTCAGGCCTGCCCATCCCCACTGTCTGGTGACCATAGTGGCAGTTATTGGGTTATTGGAGTTCAACAATCCTCTAACTGGTTTAGCTTGCCTTTGCCCTGAGTTCCTAAGTCTCTTCCCAACATAGCAACAATAACAATGATGTTATTAAAAATTTAGACCACGTCACTCCTCCCCTCAGACTCACCAGACTAAAAGCCACAGCACTCCTGAGCATTTCAGAGCCCTCTGCAGTCCAGCCAGAAAGCTTTGCCTCATCACCGGCTGGTCTCCCCTTGGTCACCCTACTCCAGCTTGGCCAGCCCCTCTGTCCTCCTTGCTCCTCTCTCCCTCCTGCCTTGGGGCTTTTACAATGGAATGACCTTTGCTCAAGTAAACTCCTATCTCCCATCTTCCCCTCTTTGTAGGATTTTCCATGAAGCCCCTATTTAAAATCACACTGCTACCCTGACCTACCCAAGTATTTCTTTCTTCCCCTCCCCTCCCTACTTCCTCTTGCAATAATTTGCAGTGGTTCTCAACCTGTGGGTTTCGACCCCTGAAAATACATCCTGCATATCAGATATTTACATTATGATTCATAACAGTAGCAAAATTACAGTTATGAAGTAGCAACAAAAATAATTTTATGGTTGGGGGTCACCACAACATGAGGAACTGTATTAAAGGGTCGCGGCATTAGGAAGGTTGAGAACCACTGATAGAGCATGGACTCTGGCCTATACCGCACAGGGGGGGAATCTTGGCTCTTGTTTCCCAGATACATGATCTTGGGTTGGTGACATCAATCTCACAAGGCCTCAGTATTCTCATCCATAAAATGGGGCTATAATAATAATGTTTAGGGAGAACAGAATAGGTTCACATATATAAAGTGCTTAGAACATTGATACACAAAAGTTCTCTAGAAGAGGTAGCATTTATTATTCCATAGCATTTACCACCATTGGGCACACTACTAGTAAATACTTATATGAGTTTATTTTTATTCATTGGTCTATCTCTTCCCACTAGAATGTTAGCACCACTAAGGCAGAAATTTTTATCTTTCGGTCATATTGCCAGGGCCTATAATGGGACCTGGCATATACTAAGTGCTCAATTAATATTTGTTGAATTAATAATCAACAAATATTGTGTCTGTTTGCTTGATGTTGTCTTTAGGAAAAATAGAATTCATAAGTTGACAAAATCAGTTGGTCTGGGTAAGGGTTTTGCTATTAGATTCTAACTAGCCATTGCAACACAATTCCTTCTCTGAGGGTCCTCCAGACACTGAACTGCTTCCCACTTCTCAAAATATGGTTCTATGTGTAATGCAAAAGACCCTTTGCCATAAGTCTGCTCTGGTACTTTGATCATTGGGTCCGCTAGCTTCCCCAATGCCATGTCTCAGTTCCCAGTGCTTCCCAGAACCACTGTGAACCTTCTCATTCATTTGTTCATTCATGGGCCTGCCTCATGCCATAGGTGATGTCACTGAGCTGGTTATCAGTCATCTTTGACAATAACCTCTGAGCCCTCATACAACAAATTGTTTCCCAGGGTTGGTAGGATGGGCCTGAGTTAGGGCAGAAGTAGATTCTGGATCTGTGATACCCTTTGCATGTACTGTGTTCTCTACCATTCACTGAAATGCCACAAAATTGACACATATCTAAAGGTAGTTTCAAACATCCCCCTGTGGGACAATCCAGTACCTGATTGAGGCGCCATTACCCATGCTCCCTGAAAGTCCCTCTAAATCTAATATCTTGTCAGAGAACACAGGCACCTCCAAATAGTTCATTTTCCCACTAGCTTCTCCACAAGAGGCTGAAAGGTGGCACAGGCCATGGGATCCACTGAGGCATCCTCTCTAACTGGACAAATTCCACGTGCAGAGTGCTAGTCTCTTCTCCTCATGCCTCTCTGCCCATCTCTCAACATGATGCAGAAGACCTGCTCTGCACTAAGCTTGGAACACAGTCTCACCACCACTGCTCTAGGTCTCACCAGCAGGGACGAGCTGGAGGCAGTTCTCTTTGCTCCCAGCCTCCATCTGGCTCTAGCTGAAGGCACATGGGATATGCAGTGGAAGTAAGCCTGATGCTGATCACTGACTTGATACTGCTCACACTAGGCTAATGATCAGAAGGGACTGGACTTAGTATAGATCCAAGATCCTGGCCTGCTACCACTAGGGTGCCAACTTCTCTCAATTCCAACTGGGGGTGAGCCTCTGCATGTTAGCAAAAACACAAGCAAGTGGGCAAGTTAACACATATGAAGGACTATGGGAACCACTTCCAGAGCACAGCCTGGCTCCACCTTGTTTGCCCATGGTCCTACAATGACACATTCCTGTGCAGGCCTGAGGCAGCCCTTGCCCCCTAGCAGAGCTCATGCTGCTTTCAGTTTCTCTACCACCAGGAAGTGATTGCATTTACATCTTGCCATTACTAGGTGTACCGGTTAATAATGGCAGATTTTGTAATCAAAGAAAACACGATAATTTCAAGAGAAACATCAAAAGTGCTTTATTGAAAGTAATGTCCATCACTAGCTACACATTTCCCCATCTTTCAGGTAATTTGTGGATACCGTCCCAATAGAACTTTTCTTGTTTTGAGGCAAACCATTCAGAGACCCAATTTTCCACTTCTTCATACGTTCTGAAGTGCTGCTCAGAAAGTGCTAATCTGAAGGAACAAAGTCTGGTGAATACGGCAGGTGGGTTAATACTTCCCAGGCAAGATCTTTTAACATGTCTTTAACTGGTTTTGAAGTGTGTGACGGTGTGTTATCATGAAGCAAAATTACTTTGCCGTGTCTTCTGGCACATTCTGGTTGTTTCACGATCAAAGCATGGTTCAAATTGATTATTTGTTATAGGTAGCCATCAGTATTAATGGTTTCACCTGGTTTTAGAAGCTCATAATACTCCACACCTTCCTGATCCCACCAAACGCAGAGCATTGTCTTCTTTCTGACGAGATTTGGCCTTGCAGTCGATGTTGATGGTGGACCTGGATTCTGTGCTTTTGGGATTCTCAAAATAAATCCACTTTTCATCACCAGTCACAATTCGATGCAAAAAATACTTTCTTTCATGCCATTGAAGCAACATTTTACTGATGACTTTTCGGTTTTCCATTTGTCTTTCATTCAGTTGATGTGGCACCCATTTTCCTTCCTTTAAAATCTTTCCCATTGCTTTTAAATGATCAGAAATTGTTTAATCTTTCTGTAAGTTGTTTAATCTTTTTGCAAGTTGTTTTTGAGTTTGACATGCATCTTCATCCAATAATGCTTGTAATTGTTGGTCTTCAAACTGTTTTGGTTGACCTGGATGCTCTTTGTCTTTCACATCAAAATCATCACTTTCAAAGCATTTAAACCAGCGTTTAGAAGTATCTTGAGATGGAGCATGTTCACCATAAGCTTCCCAAAGTATATGATAACTTTTTCTTCAAAATAAGGTAATGAATTAAAACTTCCCGCAAGTGCTCTTTTTTGGCACAAAATTCGACATTTTTAAGCGTAAAAATATCTATGATGTTAACACCTTCAGCAAATTTGACATTTGAAGTTTTGAAGCTTGCTGTCAATACAACAAAGTAGCATACATATCAAATCGTATATATATCAACATATGTGTAACTCTATCTATTGAAAAAAAATCCACATTATTAACTGGTACTCCTAGTAAATGTCCTGTCCAAAGTAGAAGCAGAAAACAGAATAGCTTCAGATGGATGCTCTGTAAATTAGGCCTAGACCTCTGTTCCCTTGAAGGAAACAGTCAGGTGATCCCTAAACTTGGGGGCTGCTGCCAGAACCTCACACTGTCTTGTGGTGGCACCTTCTGTCTTGGCCATAAAACTTAATATGCTGATGTTTTATCAACCTTTTTATGTGTGTGGGCTTCAACCCTTTCTTCCTTTGACTGAGTTAGCTGTTTCCAGAACATTTCAGAGGGTCTTAAGGATGTTCAGAGGCCAAGGCTAAGTCGGCCATCAGTTGGAGATTAGGGGCTTGTTCTCTCCACTGGCACCATAGCTTACTTTGCGGCCAATGGTCTGAACCTCTGAGCATGTCCCCTTCCCTTTAGACCTGGCCTTATCCCTCTCTAAGGCAAGCAAACTACCTTTCACAAGGCTGTCACATTTTACCTTCTCACTCATGGAACCTTTCAAATTCCCTATGGCCCTTAATGTGATTAGACCCCTATTGAAACTCCTTCTGTCCCAGGCACTGCTGGCTCTGGCTTCCTTCAAATGTTCTCAGTTGCCTCTATACTTATCTAAAATACAGAGTAACCAAAGGGGGAGCAACTCCTTTATGTATTTCAACTACTGCTTATACTACTGTTTAATTTCTCCAAATGAACATGCATACAGTAGGTAAAAACCAGTACTTATTCACAGAGAATCAGGGGGGCAGAAGGGACAATCTTCAAAGGGAGGGGAATGAAAGTTGGGGTGAAAAATATTTAACATGTGTTATGGCCTAAAGATTTGTGTCCCACCCCCAAATTTGTGTGTTGAAATCCTAACCCCCAAAGGTGATGATACAGTGGGTGGGGCCTTTGGGAGGTGATCAGGTCATGAGTGTGGAGCCTGCATGAGTGAGATTAGTGCCCTTATAAAAGAGCCTCCACCTCTTTCATAATGTGAGGACGGTGTAAAGGTGTCACCTAAGAGCCAGGAAGAGGGATTTTAAGAGCCCATGACCATGCTGGCACCTTGAACTTGGACTTCTCTCTCTCCAGAACTGTGAGAAATAAATTCCTGTTGCTTATAAGCCACCCAACAAGTACCTGTGGCATTTTGTTACAGCAACCCAAACAGAGAAGGCTCCCCTCCCAGAATTTGAGGGTGCCCCATACAGGTGTTCCCTCCTTCTCTGAACCTACTTCATCCAACCTTCTTCAAATTCATCTCCTTTCCATATTCTTTCTCTTTTCTTTCATCTCTGTCCCGTTCCCAAAGCCCCTACATTTTCTGGAACAACCTCTCAGTTCTGAATGAACTGTGACTCTTAGGGAGCTCTCCCAAACCTTGCTTCACCACTATGGACAAGAGAGAGGGGACACTGGGTGTAAAGTGGAGGACAGGATGGAGTGGACAGAGAATGGCAGGAGGCATCTCACTCAGGGGTGTGGACAGCTGTTCTTTTTTTAACCCCACCTGGAAATTCACTCTGTTCACACCACAAGGCTCACCTTCTGGCTGAAAGCACGTCTCTTGCCTACATAAGAGACTCACATTCTCCAGGTTGGCAGAACTTTGACTTTTTTATGCTGAAGTATCATTTCTCCTTTTTCTGACCCTGGGTTGCAAGAAGGGCTTCTCTGATGACCTTGACGGTGCAGGGAGCCTGCCTCATCACTCCTGAGTTTATCCTCATCTGCAGCAGGGGATTGGGGAAGGACCAGGGGTGGGCTGGTGGACATCCTTGTCTATCTTAATTGTTTTCAGGCTCCATGTGCCTCTGCCTTCATTTTGTGTTCTTGAACAGAGTGGAAGATTAAGCTGGGGAAGTGGCTTGATTTGAACAGTAAGAGTACTCTGTATCTTTGAATTGCTAGAGCCTCAGAGAACATTACTGAGGGAACACAGAGGCAACATATTGCAGGTGACAGCGTGATGACTCCCAGCCCTTTCAGATCATCTGTTTCTGTCCATGGTATTAGCAAACAGTGTATCCGAGTCACCGGGGCAAGAGGTTTCATTCAACCTGTAGAGATTTCAGATGGGAGCCTGGACAAAGGGCAGAACCATGTGATGTTCTCGTAAACAGTAGCAGCCTCAGGGGGAGATGCGTGTGGTTTGTAATATTCTGCTCAGTTTGTTTGGGAGTGGGGAGCATGTATGATTTCTTTAATACTAGTAGGCCATCAGGGACAGCCCTTTCCAGGGAAGTATGGCAGAATTGCAAGGCTCTCACAAGGGAGCTATAAAGAGAGACTGTTTCTATGCTTTCCCACTAATGCCATCCTCTTTTGGAAATTGGATACCATTTACCTATTTATCATTTTTTATATAAAATTGCAACTTATGTAATTAAATTGCCTCAGGGCAGAAGTACAAACCATAAAAGTTCAGTTAAAGTATATAAGACAGAACAGCAGCAGCTATCAGCACATATTTAAATACCTACCCTCGTAACAAGAAGGGTTATTATGAAGAGAGGTCACGCATGGCGTTCTACTGTGTAGGCCTGTTCCGAACAAAACAGAATTTCCGTGAACAGCTCCTCATAAGTCAAGTTTGAGAATAGTCAGGTTTTAGCTTTGTGTTATGAGTATATAGCAGCAGTTATTATCTCACAATCGTATGATGGTAACTTGTAAAAATAGCTCATGTCCCATTGCTGACCTTCTGTATTCCTGATCTGCTATTTAGCTAGACCCTGGGTGCTTCTAAAAGCCAGTTACCGCCCTAGCCGGTTTGGCTCAGTGGATAGAGGGTCGACCTGCAGACTAAAGGGTCCCAGGTTCAGTTCCAGTCAAGGGCACATGCCCAGATTGCAGGCTCCATCCCCAGTGGGAAGCATGCAAGGGGCAGCCAATCAATGATTCTCTCTCATCATTGATGTTTCTACCCCTCTCTCCCTCTTCCTTACTCTCTGAAATAAATAAAAATATATTTAAAAATAAAAAAATAAAAGCCAGTTACCAAAACCACCAGAAGAAATGCTTCAAGCCTATTAGCAGCTCACCTTCAGTGAGCTGAATAGTTCCAAATAGGTAGGCCCTAATTGTAAGATGAGTTTCTGCTCAGTGAACAGCCACCAGCGAAGGAGAATGGTGACCGGGTGGTGAGCGCAGCTTCATGCTGCTGTGCTCCTATGAGGATATCAGTTGTGAAGGTTGAAACCACAGTCCTCCAATTCCATGCCTTCTGTTCAGTCTTTCCAGTTGAGCTGGTGTTTCCCCCATAAAGCCCACCCTTTTACCCTTGGGCACAGATGAAAGAAGGCAGCTTGTGCTTTTCCAATGAAATCACACTCTAGGGGCCTAGAGAGAGAAGAGAAAAAAAAGAGGTTGTCTTCTGTTCTCTCCCCGCCGCCCTCCCCCCAACACCCGACCCTGCATCTCTTCCCTTTGGCCCAGCAGCCCAGCTGTAATGAAGCCATGGCCAGGCAAACACTTGGAAAAGGCATGCTGTATGCAGAGATGTCTGGGGCCAATCTCTAAAAGCCAGATTTCCCTTCGTCCTCCACACTTTGAGTTTCTGAAGTTGTCTTACTGGCCCAGTCTCCACCCGCAGAGTGGAGGGCAAATAGAGTCAGGATGGCACCAAATCGGAGCAGTTTTCCAGGTGTGTGGCTGCCCTCGGGCATGGGAGCCAAGGCCCCAGAGCTGTTCTGCGGGAGTCCAAGGAGAATATCTGTGGGCATCTTCTCACATCAGGAAACAGCAACAAGGAGTACTGCGTCCAAATTACTGTCTGGGCTGTACATTCCGAGGAAAGGGCCATGTCATAACAAACTCTTACTCCTTACCCGGCAGAGTTTTGCACCTATTATATACTTTTCTCATCACAGCTGTGCAATCCAGACCAACTCAGAAAAGAGCCAAACTCCCAGCCCTTTGAAAAATGAGGTGTTGGGCCAGACCCCAAATAAAGGAGCTACAGTTGCACGTGACTTTGAATATGGAGCCTCTTGAGGTGAAGAAGGCAACTGTTAGAGAAGGAAGACAGAGAGGGAAGAAGATAGACAGGAATTGGAAAGGTGGCGGGCAGAATCCCCTGGAAAGTGATATTCACTGGGGAGTCCAGTCTCTGTTTATTGTTCCTTTCTCTACATAAATATTTTAACATTAATCACAGTCTAGCTAATTCTATTTATTTACAAAGAACTAATGAGTGTGAGACAGGCTGGGAAAAAAAGGGTTATAGTTATTTAAGTGGCTACTTTAAAGTTATTTTTAATCAGGCATTTATTTGTAAAATGTAATTATGGCCTATGGTTTAATGGGAGAAAAGTATAGTTTTAAGTTTTAAGCAAAGATAGAATGGAGAAGGGATGCCCTGATTGTTGTTGCCCATTTGGTCCACAGGTAATAATTTTCCTCATTCTTCCAATAATCATGCATCTAGAAGAATCTGTACACTTTTCCAGGGCCCAGGTTTGGTGGTGGTAAAAGATGGTGCTAGAGAAAAAAAAAACAGATTGGTGAGTTGTTTCAGATGTCTACATGATAGAAAAACAGTAATAAAAATGCCATCATCTACATATTGTAGAAAGATAGAATGCAATGCTCATCACGGATGAATGGTTACTCTCATTCTGTCCTCGAGCCATAATCAATTGTACATCATTAACAAGACACAAAATCTTTACTAATTAGCTTTTATGATGATATTGTTATTGCACTGAGGCATTTAAAGCATTGGAGATAAAGGAGATAGGATGCCCACAAAAAAAAGGAATTAATCGAGAGAGGAGGAAATAATGGCCCATCACCCATATCATCTTCAGAAATTTTCACTCACTGTTACCATCTGTAATTTTTAATTCAATTCACAGTGAAGATTAATATTTTTAGTAAATGAGTGACAACTGTTGAAAAGAGGGAGAAGAATGTTGAGTGTGCTTTCACACTACGGAAATGGAAAGACATTCAGCTGTTGAAGTTATATAACAAGAATAATTGTTCATTTTCTCTTTGCTTGAAATCTTCAAGGATGTCTTTTTCCTACCCTCCATATAACCCCTTATAAATTGTTCTTCTATAAATATAGAATTCAGCCAATTGAAAAAAGAGTTTGATCCATACCTTCCACCATTTCCAATGGATCAAAGATTTAAATGCAAAATATGAAACAATACATTTATCAGAAGAAGCCATGAAGAATTCTGGGGTGAAACAGCTTCTCATCAGAGTGAAAAGCTTTTTTAAAACCATGATTCAAAACCCAAAGCCATTTAAGAAATATGAGAAAAATTCAACTCCAAAAAAGAAAATTCTGCAAACTAACAAATACAGAACAAAATAGCAATAAGCAAAGTCAGAAATAAATGACAAGCTAGAAAAAAATATTTGCAATTCATATCACAGACCAAAGCCTGCTATCTCAAATATATAAAGAGCTGCTATAAATCAAAGTGACAAAGACCAACAAACCAATAGAGAAGCAGGAGGCAAGGGATATGAATAATCATTTCCCAGGAAAGGGTAGTCAGATTGTTCCAAAACATATGAAAATATGCACAATTGTTCACATAATAAGGTGAATGCAAATTAAACTACATGGAGATAGCACTTTTGATTATCAGATTGGCAAAGATCAGAAAGTTTGACAAGAGATTGTGTTGATAGGGGCATGAGAAACAGACTCATTGCTGATCTGAATATAAATTGGTACAAACTCTATGGAGAGTGATTTGGCAATTTCTAACAAAATAACAAATGTATAAACCCTCTGATCCAGTAATTCTACTTCTAGGAATTTAACTCACAGAAACATTTGTGTGAAAAGATTTATTTAAAAGTTATCCATTCCTGCATTGTTTGTAAAAGAAAATGCTAGAAAACAACCTAAGTGCCCCTCAATGGGGACTGGTTAAATCATAAGACATCAATTCAGTGCAATAGTATGTTTCTGTAGAATAAAAATGAGGATCTTTATGTGCAGACTTGGAAAAACATCCCCAAGATACATTGTTAAGTTAAAAAAAAATACAAAGGCAATATGTATTGAAGAGTACATAAATTAAATATGTTTTGTTCAAAAGGGGAAAAATACCACACAGGTATTCGTTGTTTTAAAAAGGTAAATAGAGCCCTAACCAGTTTGGCTCAGTGGATAGAGCTTCGGCCTGTGGACTGGAAGGTCCCAGGTTCGATTCTGGTCAAGGGCATGTATCTTGGTTGTGAGCACATCCCCAGTAGGAGGTGTGCAGATGGATGTTTCTAACTCTCTATCCCTCTCCCTCCCTCTCTGTAAAAAATCAATAAAATATATTTTAGAAAATAAATAAATAAAAAGGTAAATAGTAATTCATAGTTCTTAAAAAATTTAACTCCCTGTTCCAAAGGCTCCAAATAGCCAGCATTTCTCCCATCTCTATTATCTTTCCTCTTGGCTTGATCAATCTATATAAGGATAAGTAGACATTATTAAAGCATCATTTGTTGATTGGCTGCTAGAGCTTTCATAGATCGACCTTAAGCTTCACAACGCTTTCAGAAAAATGGTATGATCTCCATTTTAGAGGTAAGAAAACTGAGACTCAGAGAAGACAAGTAACTTGCTCAAGGCCACACAGCTAAGCAATTGTGAAACCTGTGTTTGAACCTAAGTCTGTCTGAGTCTAAAGCGTGTGTGCCTCTCACTCAACCATACAGAGCAAGCCTTGCCTGCCTCCAAGGGCCCTTGTGCTCTGCAGAACTGGAGTTTTCGCCTCTGGCTGGTGGACATTGCAGCTTCCTAGGCCCTCGCCCAAATCTATTGATGGAACCCAGAATAGAGCCTTTAGAGTGGGCTTTTTCATGCTCCTTGGATGAGCCTGATACAGGGAGGTTCAGAACCACTGCCACTCAGGAAGAGTAATAATAGCACACTGTCACATTCAATCATTTATTCATCAGACAACCATGTGAATTAGCAACTACTGTCATAGATGCAGTAGCTCGCCCTTAGAGAGAGAGATTGGCCCGGCTGGTGTGGCTCAGTGGTTGAGCATCAATTTATGAACCAGGAGGTCACAGGCTCAATTCCTGGTCAGGGCACATGCCCGGGTTGTGAGTTTGATCCCTGGTAGGGGGCATGTAGGAGGCAGTCAATCAATGATCCTCTCTCATCATTGATGTTTCTCTCTTTTACTCCCTCTCCCTTCCTCTCTGAAGTCTATATATATATCTCACGTTCAAAGGCTGTTAAATTGTGTTGTTTACCCATATCTTCAGAAAAAAAAAATCACTTCTACTGTCATGGTAAACAACCTGCTTCCCTATTTATAATGGCCTGGCCCTCTAGCAACTTCAGCTCGAAATTATAGCTAATTTGCCTACAAACGTCAGGTGGTCATAATAATCTGGCCACTCAGTGTGTGTGTGTGTGTGTGTGTGTGTGTATTTTTAAGAGAGAGATATTAAATATTTAGCCCTGGTCACATAGCTAGTAATGGGATGCAGGCTGAGACTTAAGGCCAAGTAGTCTGAATCCCAGGCTGTTATCCATTATACTATATTCTTAGGCACCTGCTATGTTCCTATACAGTAATTGCATAAGATAAGACCTTGGGATATTGTTGTAGGGACATGCTGGTGTTCATGTGGGCTGAGGTAAAAGGACCCCAGGGGTTTCTTCCTGTTCCTCCTAAGGAAACCAGGCTCAGAGAGGCAAAGGGTGACAATAGTTTAAACGCTTAACAGAACCCCCTGCATCCTCCCAGGTCCATCACTGCAAATCAAGTCATCATTTGGAATTGTTCTGCCCTACGTTAGGAAAGATTACACTTGTTAGAAAGAAATGGGAAAGAAAGGGCAACGGAGAATCTATTTGCCCTGGCGTTTAAAGTTGTCTTCCATGGATGGATCAGTTTACAGACATTTTTATAGCAACATCCTTCTTCCTTTTTTTCTGTGTTTGATGGGGAGCTTACCGAACGTCGATACGGAGTTATTTTACTTTATGGCTGCCACAAAACTGCTCTTAATAAGAACTGAAAGAAAGGGGAGTGAAAGCTTATGGTCTTTCCACTCTATTTCTTCAAGAGAGGCCCGTACTCAAAGTTTTAGGGTTTTAAGATTCTTTTTAGAGAAAATGCTTTGCTGTCACAAGCGCACAGCGTTCCGGGCACCATATGTATTGCATATTTCTCTCCCTTTGTGGCAGTAATTTTCCCCTGGGTGGTGGCTGTTCAATGGGCCCAATCTTGGAAATAGCCCACACTTGGAACGAATCCTACTCCTGCCTCTTCTAAGCAGTGTTACCTGAAGCAATTCTCTTAACTTCTCTGAACTGCAGCTGTTAAACTTCTCTGCCATGATATTAAATACTATCTACAGGGCAGGGCGTGAGGCAGGCAGTTCAGTGGTCTGCCACGTGTCAAGCACCCACCAAAGCATTTTGTACATTGTCTAGATGCCCTTACATTTTAGATCCTCTTCTAACGACACAAACTCAGTGACCAGCCCCAGCTCCGTTCTCTGAGCACTCAGGGTTAAGTCTGAAATCTCCCACAGGGCACTTTCCCAGTATTTAAAAGCAACCATCTTCTTCAAATTCTCTCTTTGCTTCAGCCCTCTGGAGTTCTTGACTTTTTCCGTGTATGATAATTAGTCTCTTTATCACTTAACCAGCTTTCCCACTAATTCACACAAACTGGTTTATATATTTAGCTGGTTAATTTATTGAAAGAAGTGTATTACTAGTTATGCTACCTTAGGGCTGTGATAGAATTAGCATTCTTTTTGTGTGTATGTGTCCTCAGGGAGCTATTCACTCTCTGAAGGATGATCCCAGAATGCCTTTTGTTTGAATGTAAAAGGATGAATTGATTCACCTGTGAAGCAATGTGAGCTAAGGCCTGAGAAACCCCTTGGGATTAACCAGGTTGTACTTTAAGCAACCATCCAGGCCTAGTGGGTTGTTGAATAGTGCCTGTTCTCTCTCTCTCTCTCTCTCTCTCTCTCTCTCTCTCTCTCCCTCCCGCTCCATCTCTCTTCTTCTCTGAAATCAATAAAAATATTTTTTAAAAATAGCCAGCTTAAAATAAACCATAGTCCAAAAAGGTATACAAACTCTATCCTCCCTTCTCTTACCAGGAGACTACTCTAAATGATGACTCCTACTCTCCCACCTCATAGTAAAATGACAGGTAATTGCTCAAGTTGTGCAGCTTTTATCTGTATGCAATGCAGCTCTTCAAAAGAGTTTGTAGCTGAGGGACAGAAACCCTTTCCACACAAACTCAGTTTCTTCAACTTCCTAATTGGAAGATCATATCGGGATCACAGTTTTCTACTTCATTTACTTTGCACCATGGCATGGCGATATGATGAGACTAAACACTAGAATCACTTCAAATGGTTCAGAAGAAAGTCATTTTGTGAAGTATTGTTAGTGTCACTGTGCTCATTATGTGTTTCAGAGGAGTGTGGGGACTTCAGGAATGTTTATGAAGTGTTCAGCCGGCTGGGATGAAGTAGACAGATTAAATGTGAATGATTCTTTAGGAGTAACTCGTTGAGGCTGGCTGGAAGCTGTACTTCATCAAAGAAATGTTTAGACAAAAATAAGCATGTATCTGTCTCTTTGTCCATCTGTCTAGAGAGTGGGGTGTTTATAGGGAATTGAGCACGTTTCAACAAGAAAGAGAAGTTCGTTCAAGCATGAGGGAGATGTTTCACTGAAATCTGCTCCTGGCTTCTTCCCAGTTAGTGCTTTTCCCAGGCTTTGCAGCTGAATTCTCAGGGACCTCTCCTCAGAGGTACTCTGTGTACCAGTCCATCTGCTTCTAGAAAGAACCACATTTTAAAAGGGGAACACAGAACAAACAGTGGAGCCAGGGAGATGGAAGTGAGAAACCCAGCCATCTGCCTGAGATATTTTGCTCCCCAGCCTGAGGTTCTCCAGAGCAAGCACGTGGAACACGGAGCGTCCTGGCAAACCCGCGACAGAGGGCCTCTGATTCCAAACTGCCCTGCTCTCCACTCTGAAGTGTCACCTCATTGCTCTGTGTTTCAAATATGCTAGAAAACAAGGAACAGGGCCACAATATCACTACAGTGCATGTAGGTACTGTGCTTCCGTGCATGTCAAAAACTGGGCCAAGACATTTTTCTAGTCCCAAGTAGTCCCAGATCCAGCTTAATATGCCATGGACTGCATGTGCACATCCCCCCAAAATTCACCTGTTGAAGTCCTAATCCCCAAAATGGTGGTATTGGGAAGCGGGGCCTTTTGGAAGGTGATGAGGGTAGAGCCCCCCTTGAATAGGATTAGTGTTCTTACAAGAAAAGACAAGTGAGAGATGATCTCCCTTATCCATGTGAGGACACAGTACAAAGACAGCCATCTGCAAACCAGGGAGAAGGCCCTCACTAAGGACCCAGCCCTGCTGGCAGCCTGATCACAGACTTCCAGCCTCCAGAACTCAGAAATAAATGTCTGTGGTTTAAACTACCCTATCTGTGGTGACTTTGTTATAGAAGCCCAAATGAACCAAGACAAACCCCATTTGTGGCACTTCGCAACGATGGCTTTCTGCATATCACTCATCAAGGCCATCCATTTTATTATGGCCCCCTAGTTCCTCTATGGCATTTTCCTTTAAATGGGAGATGGGAGACGGTGATAATCTATATATATAAAAGCCTAAGCGACCATTATGACCAGATGATCCGGCCGGTAACTATGACGTGCACTGACCACCAGGGGGCAGACGCTCAACACAGGAGCTGCCCCCTGGTGGTCAGTGCGCTCCCATAGCCAACTTCTAGCAGCTGGCCAACCTCCTGCGGTCCCTCTCCCCCACCCCTCACAATCCCCCCTGCCCAGCTGGCTGGCCTTGATCACCGGCCAGGCCAAGGGACCCCACCCGTGCATGAATTCGTGCACTGGGCCTCTAGTCTTTCATAAATATTTACTGAACTTTTGAAATACTTTGAGTTCTGCTCAGAAGAAAACAAATACTTTTAAAATGGTTATATGCATTTCACAAGGGAGACTGATAAGGCTCCAACTGGATGATTTGTCCAACGTGGAGAACCATGCTGGGATTCCAGGGGTGTTCTTAAAGTCCCAGCCTGTGCTGTTCAGTGCAGTTCTACCATCTTCCTAAGATTAAATATTACATCTTTCCTCCTTGGATATTTCTGGTCCATCTGCAGAAGGTGTTGTCATCACATCATTATTGTCTGGCCTTTTCAGAGACAGAGGATGACCCCATACCCCAGAGGGAGTTACCTTAGATTATTTTCCTTTGTAAAAAAATGTTTTCCAGTCTTCTGGATGAAAAAGCATGAGGTAGGTGCAAACTGTTACAGCATCGAATTATCGTTTTCCTTTTCAATCAGCACCAGTAGCTGTCACCTTGTGTGACCCAAACTGAAAAAAGGATTATCATCAACACGCTTTTATTCCAACACAGTGGCTACCTACATACACATGAAGCTGTCAGAATTCCTGCTACCAGCTTCAAAACTCTCCAACCACTGCATTTTGGATTTTGCAGCCAGATAGTAAGCTTCTTAGACAACCTTTCAGCATGCTCACACTCCTCCCCGGGGGATACTGGAGGTCTAAAAGCAGAAGATGTTTGCAACTGGAAGGCTCTCTGTTATGTGCTGCAGGAACAATGGTGGAAGAATGGAAAGCAACTCCTCACTCTATTCCTACCCAGCTTTAGTGTCTGAGTCTTCTCTCAAATCTTTATATCACTCAAACCACTTGAAGCCAGAACTCTTTGAGGCACTGAACCAATGGACCGTAAAAATGCAAAGAAGAAAACCCAACTAACTGGTATTCCTGTTTTGTCAATTACCCATACAGCAGAAACAATATACTGTTAAAGCAGCTGTTAGAATATCCTGTCAAATAGAAACCTCTATTAATTGATATAACCATACTTCACTGGACATAGTGAAAACTGTGGCTCATAAATGGTGACCAGAAGGCAAGGAAACATTAGAAAATTTCTTCATCAGGGAAAGATTCAAATAAGTTTAGCATTGTCTTAGTCTTGAGTGTGTTTCATTGCATTCCACATCTTGCAAATTGGTAATGCATACCCAACACTTTTGGTAGTACCTTATTAAACGGAATGCTTGATATGACCTCATATCTCACTTCTTAACAGATCAGGGTAGCAGAGACATCTTGCTATATATTGCTGGTTATACTGCTCAAGGAAAAGTTAGGTCATTCTCATTTGTTATAGGGAACCTAGTAGGTAAGAGTTAGAATCTGACTCCTTTTTCTTGTTAATTGGGCATTAGCTTTCTGATTTAAGTACACTAGGCATATTTTAGAGCAGGGGTGGGCAAACTTTTTGACTCGAGGGCCACAATGGGTTCTTAAACTGGACCGGAGGGCCGGAACAAAAGCATGGATGGAGTGTTTGTGTGAACTAATATAAATTCAAAGTAAACATCATTACATAAAAGGGTACGGTCTGTTTTAGACGGAGGTATTGTAACTATTGTGCCCCCAGCCAGATGACTTCCTGCTTCTAAATTTCTCAATGTATAGCATTCTCTTTGGCTAATGGTATTCAAGAGCACATAGCAAGGATGGGACTCCCTTTCATTGCTCGATCTCTGCCTGTTTCTGTAGCTCAGCCCCCAGATGCTCAATGGACTTTGAATCCCAATATGATTCTCTTGCAAGTAATTGTTTTAGGCCTGAGGAAGGCCAAAGAGTTAATTTGGAATTGAGAGACTCCTGTTCTTTTTCAAAAAAAAAAAGTAAGTTTTTTAAGTAGGTGAGGGGATTGGAGTAGGGAGATAATGATCTCCAGTTTTAAAGGAGACCCAGAGGAAAGCTGACCTCATTTTATTGACAGAAGATTACACTGTGTATTTATAGTTTGAAATATTGACTTCTTGAAGAGAAAAAAAACAACACAAAAAATACATTGTAAAATGGTACCATATTAAAGACAGAGTGCCAGACATTTCCATCCAGGTAAATTTTTCCATTTGACTTATTTAACAGTGGTGCCAGTAACACTGAAGATTTAGTTTAGTTTTCTTTTTTAAATATATTTGAAATTTTTTACATATAATTTAATTGGGGCCTTTTAAGTTCATCTTTAATGTCTTCCTGAATATACTTTTTCCTCTCCCTTCCCCCCACCCGGATCTTTTTTCCAATTCAAGTATGAATAAAATACAAAATCTAATAAAAAAATTAGATAAGGCTCTTTCTTCCCTCCCATGTTTAACCCACAAGCCTCATGGTATGACATAGTGGAGATTTCAGATGAAACAAAATGGGGTGTGGGTATCAATCCCATAGCCCTGCTCTGTCCCCAATCCCAGAGCTCTACTCTGAAGCGCTCTTGGAGCCACCACTTGTTATAGGAGAACACCATAATTCTGCCATAAGAGGCTTTCTGCTTGAAGTAACAGAGAAAATAGAATGTCACAAGAAATCTCTTTTTCAACAACTAGAGTGAGAAAATGGAGGGAAGAAAAGAGAGGATAGGAGGCCTTCAAAAGTGAGCCAAACCCTTGGCTAATGCTGGAGTAGGTTCTGCCCTATTGTGTGGGTGTCTGAACCCTGTGTTTCAAGTGTCATGTCCTCATCAAATGTGAGATGCCATCTTGGTAAGTTAAATGGATTACCCTCCTCTATAAGTAAATTCTGTTTTAGTCTACACAGAGAATTTCCTTCGGTTCCACACATAAGGTTGTCATCTTTAGCCTGTTTGCTTAATGGGGCCTTTAACATTTCTCACCAAGGGTTAGAGCTTTTCCTTGAAATTTGTCAGAAGTATATATACAAGCAATCCATGAAGTTTAACACTGGAGAAACTTATGTGAAGAATTGGGAGGGAGCCCTGGCTAGTGTGGCTCCATTGGTTAGATTATTGTCCCATATACCAAAATGTTGCAGATTTGATTCCCAGTCAGAGCACATACACAGGTTGCAGGTTTGATTACTGATTGGGGCACGTGCATGGGAGGCCAACTGATCTTTCACTCTCACATCAATGTTTTTCTCTTTCTCTCCCTCTCCCTTTCTCTCTCTCTAAAATCAATAGGAAAAACATGTCCTCAGATGAGGATTAAAAATAATAATAGCAATAAATTAATTTTTTTTAAAAAAAGAATTGGAGGGGAGCGCACACTGGCTAGCTTTTCCCAGACAGTGTGAAATCTCTACATAGTTCCTCTATATGTGGACATCTATTTATAGGTTCATTGTATCATATATATATAGGGTGACCCAAAAAATGTATACACACTTTGAATAATTATAAAGTCAGTGTTTATTAACACACAGTTCCTTTTCAAAATTTAAAAGAATCTACTGAAATGATTTTTTTTTTGCAATGCCTGTTTTCAAACTGATGACCATCCTGGTCCAGGCACTTCTGATGACACAAAGCAATGGAATTGCAAACATCAAGAATAACTTTGTTTGGTATTTGTGCGTCCTCAATTCATCAACCATTGCCAATTTTGTACTGTAAACTTTATCTTTTATCTATCCCCATAAAAAGGTCTAGTGGATGAATTTTCTTTGTTCAATGTTTAGTCTGACTTCACTCATTATTTCAAATCAATTAAATCTGTGTCCCCTCAAAAAAGTGTATACACATTTTGAATAATTATAAAGGCAGTGTTTGTACTTCAACTGCGTTTTCAAACTTCCAGTAGCATTTTAGGATGAATTTTCTTTCTTCAAAGCTTAGTCTGGCTGAAAAGAAAGAAGCATTAATTGAGCTATCAGCTGTTAAAGTGTGTATACATGTTTTTGGGACACCGTGTGTGTGTATGTGTGTGTGTGAGAGAGAGAGAGAGAGAGAGAGAGAGAGAGAGAGAGAGAGAATTATTACTCTTGGGAGTTTTTAATCATTGCTTTATTGGAAAATGATAAAGTAGCTCATGAGCTCGGACTTAATTTATGAATTTTGGGAAGAGTGCTGAATTGAAGTCAGAGTGAATGTCATATACATAGATAAAGTGGATAAAGGTACCCATCTAAGGTGAAGAGAGGGGTTTAGCTTTCTGAAGCTGTTACCCTGATCATGTTGATCCTAATTTAATGCAACAATTAATTTTCAGTTTTTCCTATTCTAATATACTAACCTATACCCTAGACACTCCTCATCAACAAGCTTATTGAGTTCCTTCCATATTCACAGTTGTCTCTAAAAATTCAGGAAGATTCTCTTCTACACCAAAATCTAAATTCTAATAGAGAAGGAAATCTAAATTCTAATGCCATATGCTCCCATTCAGCCTGAAAGCATAAATTAGAATCAAGGAGATACTAGACTAGATGTCTTCATTAACATCATAATGCATGGCCAGTAGAAAAGAAATAGCAACATTTGGGTAATATTATTTTCAAGTATTGCACAAATTTATAATTAAAATCTTTGAAAGTCAAGGTGTTTCTTAACTTGCTACGGAAATTCTAAAATCTTTTATTCGGGCTCCCTCGTCCCCATCCTAAATGCAGTGTTAATGGTGAATTTTATAGTGTCTATAAAAGTGCTTTATGTTTATCAGAACCTAGTGCTAAAGAAATTGAAGCTATTTGGACTGATGTTATCAGTGATTAAGGGATAAACTGACCACTTTTTGAAGGTGATTTAACACTTTCAGAGCTTTAAGATGTCATTTACTACCTTGGAAATGGTAATTCAGTAAATGATACTTTTGTAACTTAAAAGAATTAATGACCGCCCAAAGTGAGCACATTATTCCTTTTTTAGTTTTAGGATCAGGCTTATAGAGTTATATGTGAGGCCATCCACTTTTCAAAGGGGGTTGATTTTATGTCATTGCGGCAACTTAAAAAAATATTATCTTGAGAGCAAAAAAGCCTGGGGCTTTTGATTTGTCTGTTGGACATTTTCCAGACAAATCTACAGAAGGAATAAGAAAACCAATTTTTTAAAATTTTAAACTGAATGTGAACCTCCCCTTCTCCTATTGTCTTTTTAGAATCAACAAAATCATTCAGCCTCTCATGCAGAAAGACCAAACAGTAATAATAATAACATATTTAACTTTCTTTCATTCAATGTTTTAAACTTCACAAAATGCTTTCACATCCCACTATCTCGCAGTGTCAGTTATGAATTAGCTATGAAGAGCTTTTTCCTGGTCAATAAGAAAAGATTTTAGCTTAGCCCTGGCTGGTGTTAGTCTATGGTCAGAGCGTTGGCTCATGCATGGAAGGGTCTCAGTTTAAATCCAGGTCAAGGGCACAAACCTGGGTTGCAGGTTCGTTCCCTGCACATTGATGTTTCTCTCTGTCTCTCTCTGTCGCTCCCTCTCTCTGGAAAGGCAGTGTGTCCCCAAAAAAATGTGTCCGGTGAGAATTAACAAAAAAAGGGGAAGAAAAGATTTTAGTTAGGCATGAAAAAACTCTCTTAACTCTCACAGTGGTGTAATACTGGCCAGGTTTCCTAAAAAAGGCTGTGGAGTCATTGTCTTTGATGGTAAAAACAAAGCACATTTAGAAACACAATTAAATCTACCTCAACCCAATTCTTGGGGTCCAGGGAAAATGGCACTAACCTCTTATTTATCATTTACTATAAGAACATCTTGCCTTCCCATTGATACTGTTATAAAAATCTAGTTGTTATGAACAGGAAAGAGGTAAACAGAAGACTAGAAAATATAGGCATGTCATTTATACAGTTTTGCTAATTTAACATTTCCATGTCTGTTCCCCACTGATTGATAGGGAAGGGACTGAACAAAGGCAGTTTAGACGCATGCCCAGTGAGGTCTGAATGATGTGGGCAGGTGTTTATCTGTCAGTCACACCTGGGAGCAAGTCGGTGGCCAAAATAGGGATGGCCACTGCAAGGATGGAAAATGTGACTATTTAAACTTCTGAACAAAGGAGTGCTCTTGCTCTCTCTGGAGCACCAGGTTCCTGGCTCCCTTGCACCCACATGCCCCATCGCCTTGTGGACTCCTCACAATGGACTAATGGACTTTAATTAACTGATGCTGAACTAGACCCAGCTGCAACATGGAACGGAAACTGGACGCTGACCTTGCTTTTGGCTCTTCTAGAACTCCGGATGCCCCTCTTTCAGGACTGGGTTAAGGGGCATGGGACTTTGCAACCCAAGGATGTAACTCCATGCAGATAAAGTTTTTTACCACATTTCTCCTGTGGGAGCTTCTGAAAATGCTTATTTAATCAGTACCCCAAGAACTCCACTAGTGTTAGAGAAATTGGACCCTCAAATTTCTCCGGCAACATCATCAATATTAATTATATATTTGTAAGGCAAATGTTGAATCATACCCAAACAGATATAACCCAATAAATATGGGGCTCTCTCTTGAATGTCCTGTGGTACTGTTTGATTTCCACAATTTTAACTATTTATGGTATATCAGTTTTCTGTTAATTTCATGTGTGTGAGTTTCCCCAAATTGATGGAAAACTCTTAAAAGACAAGACTCATTCTTGGAGCTATTTTTGTACTCTCCATAGGGATTATGACAAATAGAACAGCTTTAATTGACCCATGATTGATCAAGTTTCTGGCCTAAAGATAGTAGATACATGAGATCAGTGGTCCCCAAACTTGAGCATGGATCAGAGGGCTTGTTGAAGCACAGTTCTGGGCCCCACCCTCAAAGATTCTGATTTAGGAAGTACTATGGAGTGGGGCAGATAATTTGTGTTTCTAATGATTCCCAGGTGATGCTAATGCTACTGGTCCTAAGACCACAATTTGAGAATCGTTGCATTAGATTCATGTTTAAGGTCTCCTTCAAATTTTACTTGATGATATTTAAGATTTGTGCCAACTTTTAATTGGTATTGAAGAGCACACAGCAACATTATTCATAAAACAAATGCAGTTAAACTGAAAAGTTAAAAGTTAGGAACTTACTGCTAAATGCACAAGTTAAAAGCCCTAAAAGAAATTAAGCTGGGCTTCAGATATAATAGGCTATGAATGAATAATTCTAACTGATTAATGATAATTTTCTAAATGAGGATGTATCCCACATCATTAGCTATTACCCAACTTATGAATAGATCATATTCCACAGTTTTTTGGGGGCCTGTTGTCTGAAACTCAAAATGAATTTTGCCACAGAAGAATTTTGATAAGCAATTGTACAGATGTCTCTCTGATTCAATTTACCCAAGGATAATAGTACCATGGTTCCTGATCCTGGATTTCTAAGGGGAAACTGTAAGTTTTACAGGTTTATATCACCACCAACTAAATAGAGTACTGGATAGAAGACCAGGAAGGAAGGAGATGGAAGTTCCATTTGGAAACACTAAGTCTGAGTTTCCTTTGCCACATCCAGGTGACGCCCACTATGCAGCGTTATGGAGCTATCTCCATCTCAGTGCAACAAACTGCTGGTTTCCTTTTGTCCTTCCCTTTTTGTCACCCAGACAGTGATGGGGAGACTGATGGTGCCTTTCTTCCATGGCTGGGCCAAGGAGAGTCCCACAGAGGGGTTGAAGAGTTCATAAACCACTGAGGACACCTCTCATCTTTTTCATAATCCCTATATTTGCTTCCAAAGGACCAGTAATAGACAGGCCTACTTAGATATTTCAGCACAACTATACCTTTGACCCCTCTCTTACCTTCTCCATAGGCTTCCTATAAGACAATCCTTCCCTTTTACTTTTCTTATTCAGATTTACAAAAGGACTTAGAGCAGATAAAGATGTGTTGGGGATACCCATTCCCCTATAGTACAGAGGGAAACCACGATCACCTGGATTTGAGCAGGTGCTCTACATTGAGAAGCAGCAGAATGTGTGGGATTAGAGTATTGAGGAATGTGACAGGACCAGGTGACCAGAGAGGGACCAGGATAGTTGCTGTGCATTAATGAGTTAGTATCAGTCCTATAGTCCTGTGTCATTGCATGAACCTCCTCAGAGCTTAAACTGAATTCCAGGAAACACCGGTTCTCTATCATTTTAGGATAATGGAAAAGAGTAGAAGAAAGGAATCACTGTTGTCAAATCAGACACCTTATTCACATTATTTAGGGTGTACAGAATAGCTATTCCAAATTGGCCATTTGTGAGCCAGGGAATTTCTGAGAAAACTCTCTCTCTCTCTCTCTCTCAATGAAATACTTGAAAGGATTTCATTGATTACTAATTCATACTTTCCTATACCTGATTTCACATAGAATTATAGACTGTATGAGTCTGGGTACTTTGAGAAGTAAGCACCAAGAGGGAAACAAACATGTAGGGATTTTATTAGGGGGGATACCAGTGTGAGAAAATGGGGAAGAAGCCAGAAAAGACTGAGTGGCCAGACTGCAATGTCAGACCCTGAGGGAAGGGAAGGTTGAAGGGAAGCATCTGAAACCCAAGTTCAGTCTGAGGAAGGTTCTTCAAGTCCTTGAGCAAACTTGACCACCAGAGCCATTGTGTGTCTCCCAGGAATGGGCCTGTCTTCATATATCCCTTCTCTGCTATCAATGGCTGGAGCAGCCAATGGAACACATGACCAAGAGCAAAAATGCTGATGGATTTCAGAGCACAGCTACTGGGGCCCTTATCTTTTTGGCTCCTACAGTGGGAGTTCTATGAGGTATGTGTCTTTCACATAGACCAATAGCCAAAGTGTCTTGGGTAAATGTAGAAGTTGTGCTTTCCAATGGGAATGGTATGTTATTGATTACTAAAGGGAAAAAAAAGATGTTTCATTATCTTTAGTACTTATAAAGTAGAAAGCATAGGTCATTAAAATCCACCATTCTGAATATTTTAGTTTAAGCCAACCTTAATATCTCTAGACTGGTATTAAGAGCTGGTTAAGAAGAGCAAAATGAACTGCCTTGGCCTCCATTTTCTCTCAGTGATTAATGAAAGGACACCAAAATGCCATAGAGTTTGAAACAAGAGGGAGGGGGTGAGCATGGGGGTAGGGGAGGGCTGGAAAAAGCACCAGCTTAGTAATTGCTGCTTAATAATCAAGAACCGGCAGTGCACCTTTTTTTTTCTTTTTGATTGCTAAAATTTTCACTCTTTTGATCCAGAAAAAAATCTTGGCCTTTAAATATGGAGCACCTAATTTTTCATTTTATAAATAATCTGTGTTCCGTTCCACTGGGTGGAATGCATAATGATGTTTAGAATACCAGCTGCCACCTAGCAATGTTCCCAAAGTGAAATATACATACATCCTGCTGGATTTTAAATTATGTAAATAATTTGCTTTCTGTCTCTTCTGATGTTGAAATGGAGAAATGAGGAGTTATGATTTCCAAAACCCAATGGGTAGTGTATATTTTATGCTGTTTGTAAGAGGTGGAGGTGCACGGGGAGTAGGATTCCTCTGAGATAATTTTTGAAAAGCTTAACTAATGGGAAGGTCCCCGTGATGATGCATGTGCATCGTATTCTAACTGTATCACACTTCACCCTGTTCTTTTTCTTTTTTCCTCACTCTGTTCTTTTTAGCTTAAAATAATGTGGAACAAAAATGACAGCATATCAATGAATTTTGCTGAAAAAAGTGATAAATGACATTCAATCATCAGAGTGGGACAGTTGCCTAATGTTTAGTATTATTTGGGGGGCAGGGGGAAGAATACATACACTTCTAAGGACTGGAGTTAAAAATTAATGATAAGATAATGACTTAGAATAAAAGGCCTTTTTTTTTCTTGTTCAGAATGAAAGTATATTAACCAGCTCTACTAAAACACAAATGAGATTAACAAAGACTTTAGTTTTTCTGAGATGGAGAACAGCTAAGATAATGATAATTATTATGACAAAAATATCCAGGGACAGTTTCAACATGTGGGACTTATCAAAGCCCAAAAGCTTGGAGTGAGTTCCTATGGGTCTCAGGCTCCAGGTACAGTAAGCAGTGAGGTATCTGGAAGAACTGGAACTAGGATGGTTCAGTATTGCAGGAGGTTCATTTTCTCAGTGAAATGGAGATTTAGCCATTAAATAGAGTCATTAATTGCCTGTAGATCAACCAGAATATACCCTTAATTTACATAATAATGAGCACTTCCTCCCCTGGTCTCCCTACCTCTGGTGCAGACAAGCGTACTCTCTCACTCAGAGGCACACACACACTCATTTATGCAGCTATTGTATAAGAAGGAAGGTCCTGGCCACTGTGGCTCAGCTGGTTGGCGCATTGTCCTGTGCACCAAAGGGTCCAGGTTTTGATTCCCAGGTTGTGGGTTTGATCCCTGGTCAGGGCATGTATAGGGAGGCAACCGATCCATATTTCTCTCTTACATCGAAGTTTCTTTCCTCCTCCTCTCTGAAAATCAATAAAAACATATCCTTGGGTGACAATTTAAAAAAAAAATTAAAGCAAGGAATGGTCTCTATACCTCTTTGCCAATAGTTATGAAATACAGTTAATACCGCTGAACTAATGCATAGTTACTTGAGATTTATAAGCTTTTATAATTTTACTTAAGCTTTTCCCACATAGAAGATGCTGAGTTATCTGTGGCAATTAAAGAAATGTACATTTAATGGTCCTATTTTCAATAGGAAGTTGTCTGATGCTGCTTGCCACCTAACAATTTAATACTTGTTTGGGATGGGGACCAACTTTCCCTCGCTGTAGTCTAACAAGGAGGGGTCATCAAGCTGCTGAGTGGGGTAGCTTTCTGATTAAACCTGATTAAAACTATATCTTTAAAATGGAATAATTTCCATTTCTGTTATTATTTTTAATATGACTTTAGCTAAATAATTGCAGTGTAATATTATAAAGGAAAACAGCTGAGGAACTTCTGCTTATGCAGTTCGCTTAGAACAAAATGTTTTGCAGAAATGTCTTTTTAATATGTCTAAACCCCAACATTGACGCTTTCTCCAAAAACAGGAAGTAGCTTTTGGATTGTTGCTTGGAATTGCACAGGCAAGAAAACCACTTTAAAAAATTGTCTTTAAAACTATCCCCCAAAATACTGATTAATTCATATCTTTAAGTGATGAACAGTAGTCACTCAGAACAACTCTCATTTTCTTGTCTAGAAAAGGCTGTGATTTCAACAAAGTGAAAAACACTATTTTGTTCAGATCTATTCCACTCTTCTTGTTCAAGATTCTGGTTTTGCATAAGTTGCTTGACTCAACTCAGTTCAAGATTAGCAAAATGAACAACATGTACTCATAAGATTTTGGTTTGTTTTGGCTTGGCTTGTGTACTTATACTCTTCAATTCACCAAAATTTAATTGTTTCTTTTTTCTTTTTACTAGAAAATTTGGGTTGTGAAACTTTAGATGTTCGGAATCCTATATAATAAAAGGGTAATATGCAAATAGGCCAAATGGCAGAACAACCAATCAAGCATAATATGTTAATGATATGCTAAGGCTGCTCAACCGTTCACTATGACTTGCACTGACCACCACGGGGCAGATGCTCCAACTGGTAGGTTAGCTTGCTGCTGGGTCCAGCCGATCAGGACTGAGCGAGATGGGCCAGACATGCCCTAGAGCCCTCCTGCAGTCCCTCCCTGGCCCCATCGTGTATCAGTGGGGTCCCTCATCCTGGCCTGCACCCTCTCACAATCCAGGACCCCTTGGGGGATGTCGGAGAGCTGGTTTCAGCCCAATCCTGCAGGCCACTCCTCTTGGGAGGGTGCCAGAATCAGGGCTCATGGCTGGCGAGTGCTGCTGTGGCAGCGTGAGCCTCTCCCAATTGGGACTGATTGGGCGCAATCCCGCAGCAGGCACAGTGGGGCTGGGATGAGCAGGAACAGCAGGTAGGAACTACAAGCAGCTTTGGACTGTGGGTTTCAGCCCCATCCCTGCAGGCCACCCAGAGGGACTCCACCCATGCATGAATTCGTGCACTGGGCCTCTAGTTAAATAATAAAACAGAGCCCCAAATTACAAATGAACCCATGGATGAGGTGTGTTGGTGTTAAGGATCCTGTAGTCAATTAGACATCCTGTTCCATGGAACCATCTACGTACAATGAGAAAAGAATTGGCTAAAACTGAAAAGTGCTTGGATTCTAGTCCCAAATGTCCTTCTGTGGACACACTCTTCTTTAGTGTTCTGTACCTTTTCTTCTGGCTCCTGTCCCTTTGCAGTGGCTTTCATTTCCTGCTTAACTTTCTTCTCTGCTCCTTTGCTCCTTCCAGGCCCAAGTCAAAGGCTACCTCTTGCAAGGAGCCTTAACAACGCCCCTCCCCACCCAATCAATCCTGAGCTCCTCCTCCTCTGTATTCTCATAGATCGGTACTTTATTTTCATGTGAACACTCCTCATAGTCCATCTTAACGTGGGATTCCTTCCCATATCTTCAATACCTTGCTCCAGCACTTCTCCCTTCTACCCTACTCTCTCACCCCTCATAATTTTGGCTTTTCTTTCTCTCTAATTTTTGTCTTTTCAGGCTATAAATTTGCACAAAGGTCTCTCATCCTGAAATATCCTACTGATGCTACATCCTCTCTAATTCCTATCCTGTGTATCTTTCAAAACCATCTCTTGAAAGAGTAATCAACATGCACTGTTTTCACATCCTCGCTTCTTATTTACTAGTCAGTCCTTTGCCACCTTGCCTCTGTCCTTACTGCTCCACTAAAAGTGCTCTGCTACAGGAAATCAGTGGTGTGCTAATTGTTAAAATACAGACCTTTATGAGTAAACATAGAGTGGATCTTTCTGTGGTACCAATATCACAGGCAATTTCTGGTTTAGGGAAACTCATGCTAGGTTTTCCCAAAGTATGGTCCAAGGAACATGAGTTTTGAGGGATAGGAATAGGTTTTATGTAAAATGAAGAGTTCTGTTGTCAGATAATTTTAGAAAGCTCTGCATATAATAATCCCCTTTAAAGATTTGCAATACAAATTAGCAAGCTAATTTTCCTTTAATTTGTAAAACTCATTATAAAACTAAGAATATCCTTTGGGAAATGCTCTTCAAACTTGATTCCTTCATTTCTCTTCTCTCCTAGTCCTCTGATCCCTCTGATTGTCCTCCTAATTCTCCTCTTGTTATTGGTACTTCCCAGCATTCTACTTTGACCTAGTACTCTCTTTCTATATATTTTCTCCTTGGGTGAGCTCATTCATTATCTATGGTTTTAATTATCTCCTAAATGTTGATAATTCCCAAACTATGTCTCCAGACTCACATATCCAGTTTTCTAACCATACAGCTCCACCTGGATGGCAATTCACACTCAACATGTCTCAATTAATATGTCTATTTTCACTCCCCCTCCTCATTTTTTACCTATTTCTGCTCCTGAATATATGATATCAGTTAATGGTACTCAGAGAGTCACCCTCATCAGAAAACGTGGGGGCACAGTTAATTTCTCCTGTGGCTTTATTCCCAATTCAGTCAGCACTGCCAGGCTGTCACTACAGGGTGATCATGTGATCCATGGGAATATGGGAACAGAGAATGGAGAGTTTCTTTAATGGCAAAGGACAAAGCAGAAGAAAACAGAGCATGCTTCCAGACGGGATGACTCCAAGGGCCCCAGCTCACCCTGACATGCCATCTCAGTAGAGTGCGCATTCCACTAAGTGTAAGAATTTAGCCCATGACATTTTAAAAGGGTATTGTAGCCTGGCACCCACCCACGCCCGGCTATTCTGGAGACCATCCTTATAAGCCTGCCTACTCACCATGTGGATAAAGCCTGGTGGGAGTGGGAAGATAAGCCACCAGCTCCTTAAAGACAGGCTTGATATAAAATGATGACAGCTTGACCCAAGCTTCCTTCTTACGTCCCTGGGTTCCACTGCCATCCTGATTTGGGCTTTTGCTTTACAACTCCATTTTTGGTGCCTTCCCCACACTTCATTTTTATTTTCTCATCAGACATACAGTGATTATAGGACTTTGTAGACAAATGGAACCTCATCGACTTGGGGTCAGACACACTGGTGTTTATATCCCAGACCTCCCACTTCGGCTCATGTGACCTTGGACAGGGCATTTCGAATTCTCTGTAAATGGGGGAGCAGAGAGGATTGAAAGAGATAATTCATGTTACATGACAAGCACGTGGTGGTCACTCAGTACTTAGTGGTTTTATCACTTCTGTTGGATTCGCTTCCTGGACTGGGTCTTTTCTATATCCCTTCCTTCACCAGAACTGGCAGATCACACATGTAAGTAATATAGCTCATAATTCCCTCAAAATATTCTCATTGTACTTAAAAGTTTTCACATAATTTCCTCTCTACATGCTGGGAAGGTGTTAGAGACAGTAAGCCTGAAATTCAATACTTATATAAAGAAAACATACAAGGTATTTAGAGTCTCCATAAGATAAACCGGATTTGTGTTTTAAAGCCTTATTTGAGTCTCACACATAATAAAAATCTATGAAATGTAATTGATCAAACTCAAGGAGATGAAGAGTCATACAGACTCTGCTGGGATTTGAACTTGAGGTTTTAAACAGCCTCGGCATAGCAAACCTGAAGCTTAGTGCACTAAGCCATGCCCTCTGGCTATGATATTATATATAGAAAGTTAATGTCCATGAAAAGAGAAGAAGGCTTACTATAGTGATATTTTTCTAGTCCCACCTCTCAACTGTGGTAGCTAAGCTGAAAATACCATTTTCAAGAAACAATGGGTCTTGTCTAGTGAAATTCTCATGAACCAAGACGGAAGTTAATTTTCAGTTTACGCTGTAGAGTCAAGCTTCTGTTTTTACCATAAAGGCAAAATGTATGGTGATTTTGACATGTTCCAACTCAAAATTTATCTTCTCATATTGACAGAACACTATTTATCTGAAAATGAGTAAATGTCCCTTGTAATTAACAGTGGATTGAGGGTGAAGAAGAAAGCCAGCAAGTTTTAGTTTTCATGGATAGTAAAATGTATAGACAATGCTGTTTCTCAACTCATTTCTAGCTGTGTGGCTTTGGAGACATTATTTAAGTGATTTCTTTTCCCCAGTGAAAAGATCCAGGGATCAGAAGTTTAAAGATCTAATTTCTAAGGTCAGGTCCACAGACTGACCACTCAATTTCAATTTGCCTTCCTTGGAGAATGGGAACAACATCTAACTCATGGAGATCTTAGGCTTGAATTTGTTATACTGAAAAACATGTGTAGGTGATTGATGAAGGGGAATTTGATTATCACTTGAAGCTAACATTTTCCCATACCTCCTAAATGCCACATGGACTTACGTATGGCAAACGACACGGCCACAGTTACACAGTTGGTCACGTACTGAGACATGTCTACAATGTGGATCTTCTGAGTACAATCTAATGCTTCTCCCAAGCATTTTAGAAAATAATATTGCACACAGAGTCCATGTCTGCATTTATCTCCATGAAATGAATACGTCTTATGTCAGGTTTGGTGTTTCTTTCTATGTTAAGCTCTGTTACCCTCCCCCTTTTCCACACCTTTAGTTTCAGGAAGGGGAACTTGAAATCACCTTTAATTTCCCTCCCTTTTTCTCCCATTCCCTTTCCTGGGTTCAAGACCTATTTTCCAATCCAGGGTTCCTAATTGGCCCAATGACACAATGAAGCTAATGAAGCTTTGGAAATTGCAGAGTGCTTGTAGACATAAGGTATTGATCACCAGCATTGTGACTAATATTGTAACTATTGAATGTTACTTTCTCTTGCCTTTTACAATCTGGCTTCTAGAAATTGCCCCTCTCTTCCCCCAAGGGAACTAAAAATGCTGCTCATTTGCAACCCTGCTTCTCTCCTTGGGCCCCGTCATGTACGTGTCAGTTCTCATCATTTACTGGGCATTTTCCAGGTAACTGTTCTTCCTGCCCTGCTCAGCCACAGTCTTTGCTGCTGTCCCCGTCACTGAGTTATTTTTGAGTGCAGCTTCCACCTACAGATCTGTGTCCTGGAAAGACACTAAAAAGTTGCTCCAGTTAATTTCCTTCTGTCAGGAGCATTGCCCTGATTTGGACCAACTCTTGACAGCTTCCCACAGGCAGACACCTGCAGAAACCCGCCTGTAGCCACAGGTGGATCCCAGGATCTGCACAAGCTCTAAAGCTCCTTTCAGACGTTTAAGTGAGGATGCAAACTCACCCATTCTTCTGAAACTGTTGTGGAAAATTGAGGGGAACTTTAGCCCCCCACAAGTCACTTTATTATTCAAAGGGAACAGCAGCAAAAGCCCAGGACATCTGTTGTTTCAGATGCATTTACACAGACACTTCGTGATGCAGCAAGTCCAATGGTGTTTGTGTGATTTTTCCAAAGACTGTATCAACCGGGAATATTTTTAGTCTCTGGTGAATATTGTGCATGGTAGACTTATCATTGACATCTGCCTGGTTCACATGCAACCACAGAGATCTTTCAAAACAAAACTGTCGCAAAGGATATTTAAACCCAGAATGTCACTTGGGAATAAAATGTTCCCTTCTCTGACTGTCTTTCCTGGTGCGAAATGTACAAATTTTAAAGATTAGGAGAAAGTCGATTTAGATATTCTGAAGCACAGAAATGGGAAGAATGCATTTTTCTGAATGTCATCCCTCTCTGAAATTATGGGGGTGGGGGGAAACTTCGCAATTTTTCTTGAAGGAAAATGGAAGGATTTTATACATTGTCTTCCCTGGGCTTATTCAGGTACATCATTGCATACTTGGCAGTTCAATGTTGTATGCCCTGGAATGGATTAGACTCAAATTCTGCCTCCATTACTTCACAGGTATATGGCCTTGAACACAATGTCTAAATCCTCAGGGCTCAGATTCTGCCTCTGTAAAATGGAGATCTTGATCGTCCCCATCCCCTACAATTGCTGTGAGCAATAAATGTCTTACCTACAAAGAGTTAAAACCAGTGTCCTGGTATAGGAAATGCTCAATAAATGTTAGCTACTATTTTGCTATTACTATGAAGTGAATATGCTAAAGAGGGTATAAGTGATTTTTTTTCTCCAGAGAAAGGTGGTTAACTTTAGATAATATTTTGAAGTTGATAATAGATTTAGAAAAATATTCCTATGCAATCACCATACTTAAAAGACTTCTGGAGACCCAGTTTTATATCATATTCAGTTCTTCAGGAAACAAATACCCAGTACTTAGCAAAATCCATCTGGCATAGTTGAACCATTTCATAACCTACTTGTAGCTTGATAATGTAAAATGTTGGGGGAAAGCATTCAAACGTTAATCAAACTTGATTTGCTTCTTTTTAACAAGCTACCTCAAGATATTTTGATTGTATTTATGTTTTTGTTGATGACATCGACTGGTGGCCAATTAGGGAGGCAAGGACTAAAGCATTCTGCATAGCCCTTAGGTCTCTGAGGTGCTTTGTATATTTTCAAGACACAAAGGTGATGGGCGACTGGCAACTACAAGTGAATCAGTGTCCAGAATAATTGTCTGAATTGGAACTCAAAAATTGTATTACACATGCCAAGAATGCAATAAAAACAATTTGGAATATTATAGTAGCTTATGAATGGAATACCAGAGCCATATCTAGCAATTGCCTAGGAAGAGCGGGACAGGAATAATTGCAAGACGCAACACTTCCAATTATTTTGGAGGCTATTACCCTAAGCCTGGAAACTGAATATGAAGATAGAAGAAAAAGAGTTATAAAAATAGAAAGGGACCATTTTAAAAGCTGCTGTCCAATAACATCAGTATTACTGATGCATAAGAGAAAATTTAACACAAACATTCATGAGCAAGGAGAGCCTTATGTAAGCATATTTGGTGCCTTTTGAGAAGTCAGAAACTAGACAGTTTTGGCTCCTTGCCTGGATCAGTTCATGGTTTCCTCATGGCCTATTTCCAGGATTCCAGCCGACGTATTTCTAAAATCCTGAAAGCTAGACTCTAGCTCCAACTTCCACCAGTTTTCTGCCCTTGAAGTTCTTCTGTTTACTCTTGGCTCCAGTTTGGTCACCATTTTCCAGGAGAAAGGTGATTGAAACACAGCAGCCTGCAAGCCAGGGGAGATGGAGATGGAGAGTGCTTGAGTCCCTCCGCACTCCCACGTCTTTCACAAGTGAGGGTATCCTCTCTGTTCTCTTGGCTCTATGCATGTGCCTTCCAACCCTTCAGATAAGATCTGATTGGCACACTTCAGATTGTCAACCCAAGAAGGCATGACAGGGGAGAGCCATGACAATTGCTTAATAATCCTTATGGTAATAACAATTATAATGAAAACCACATTGGATTTTAATTTTACAATTTGCAAAGTGCTTCAGCTAAAAAGCAAATCAAGCTTTATGATGCTAGTAAGAGCAAGCAGAACATCAGAACATATCTGTTGAAACTTCTAAAATGGGGGATAATGGAGTATTGTTAATAAACTGAAAGAGGAAAACTCTATGATTGCAAAGATCTTAGTAACTATGTTTCTGTCTCTTTTTGATAAAAATAGATTATTTTTTTGTTAGCATGGTTGTTTTAAGAACGTCAAAGGGCATCATTTTCAGAGAAAATGTTGACAGCACTTGCCCAGGCAAAGCAGAAGGTGTTAAATAAGGCAGTGTTAGGTAAGCACTCAGCAAGCCAGCACACTAGGCCCCATAATTCAACTAAAAGATATCTGACTTTTTTTCTAATAAGTTGATAAAAACAGATGGAAGAGAAAAGAATACAAGGAGAGAGAAAGAGAAATAGCAATAACTTCAAATGTCAAAGAACAATAACAGCAGAGGAGCAATCAAAGATTGCACTTAGATTTTCAAGTGTACAACAGAGCACTGTTATCTGCAGACACAGTGTCAAACAGCTGATCACTAGAAGGTATTCATCTTGCATAACTGAAATTTTATACCCACTGATTAGCAACTCACCATTTTCTCTCCCCTCCCCCCTCCCCGGGGCCTGGCAACTACATTCTACTCTTTCCTTCTATGATTTGACTATTTAGATACCTCATCTAAGTGGAATCATGCAAAATTTGTCCTTTTGTGACTGGCTTATTTCACTTAGCATTATGTCCTCAAAGTTGTTGATTCATGTTGTCGCATATTATAGAGTTATTTTTTAAGGCTGAATAATATTTGTGTGTGTGTGTACATATATTTTCTTTATCCATTTATCATTAATGGACATTTATGTTGTTTCCATGTCTTGACTATTATGAATAGTGAACATGGGAATGCTAATATCTCTTTGATATCCTGATTTCATTTTTTTTAATCGTCACCCAAGGATATTTTTCTATTAATTTTTAGAGGGAGTAGAATAGAGAGGGAAAGACAGAGAGAAATATCAATGTGATAGAATCAAATCAATTGGTTGCCTTCTGCATGAGCCCCAACCAGGGCCCAGGCCAGGGAAGAGCCTGCAACCAAGATACGTGCCCTTGACTGGAATCAAACCTGGGACTCTTCAGTCTGCAGGCCAATGCTCTATCCACCAAGCCAAACCAGCTAGGGCTCAATTCTTTTTGATATATAAACCCAGAAGTGAGATTGCTGGATTGATCATATGATAATTCTATTTTTAATTTTTTAGGATCCTCCATACTTTTTTCATAGCAGCTGTGCCTTTTGGCATTCCCACCAATAGTGAGCAAGGTTTACAGAGTTTCTCCACATTCTTCCCATTGCTTGTTGTCTTTTGGTTTTTTATGTAATAGCCATACTAACAGGTGGGAGGTGATATCTCATTGTGGTTTTGATTTGCATTCCCCTGATTATTACTGATGTTGAGCATCTTGTCATGTACCCATTGACCATTTGTATGTTTTCTTTAGAGAAATGACTATCTAAGTCAGCGGTTCTCAACCTGTGGTTTGCGACCCCTTTGGCAGTCAAACGACCCTTTCACAGGGGTCACCTAAGACCATCCTGCATATCAGATATTTACATTATGATTCATAACAGTAGCAACATTACAGTTATGAAGTAGCAA
>NW_005369365.1:281249-301524 GCF_000412655.1 Myotis brandtii | reverse complement strand
AGCCGCCATCCAAGGCTTGCCTGCACCTCGGGCCAGCCCTGGGCAGCTGGGGGGCTGAGGGTCCTGGAGGACTCCTGAGGCAGGCACGCAAAGCGGATGGGCCTGCCTGGGGATGGGCCCAGCCTTGCCGTGTGCCTGCCACCCCAGCAGGGCTGAGGGGACTGGGCACTGCCATCTTGTGGCTGTGGGCGCCACCATCTTTGAGGGCGTGGCAGTCAATTAGCATATTCCCTCCTTATTGGCTGTGGGTGCTGCCATCTTTGTGATGGTGTGAGGGTCAATTAGCATATTCCCTCTTTATTAGATAGGATTGGAAGTTAACTTCTTATCAGATACATGGTTATAAAATATTTTTCTTCCATTCCATAGGTTACTTTTTCACTCTGTTGGTTGTTTCCTTGGCTGTGCAGAAGTTTTGGGACCTTTTTTTATCTTACAGCACACACAAAAGTCAATTTAAATGGACTAAAGACCTAAACATAGGACCTGAAGTGGTGAAAGCATTGGGGAAACCTTCATGACATTGGTCTTGGCAGTGATTTCACGAATACCAGTATGACATCAAAAGCACAGGCAACAAAAGCAAAAGTAGGCATATGGGACTATATCAAGCCTTGGTTGAATTTCATTTTCTACCTTTTCCAATGCTTATGCTCTATTGTATTGCACATTAGTTTCCCTCCCCATATTATAGAGTTTTATTTTTACAGATGTCATTGTTTATTTAAGAGAAGCTGGGGTTTTTATCCTCTTCCTTCCCAAGATGGGACCCATCATTTTTACAAGGATTATTATATTCAAAGTCATTCTTGGATGTTAGACTCAGGTATATCTCTATTTTTACTGTGTCCTACAAAGTCTGCATTCTCTGTGGCCCAGTTCTCTTACTTCCCGTCCTCTACCTAGCTGCCTCTGCTCGGCTGTGCTGGCCTCTGGCTGGTTCTCAGAAATCCCCAGCTTGTTCCTGCCTCAGGAGTCTGTACTTGCTCTTCCCCATCACTGGAATGCTATTCCCATGGCTCCGATGCTCTCCCCCCACAAACCCTCCAACACCCTTGTCAGTCAAGTATCTGCTCTAATGTTACTCCTTCAGAAAGGCCTTCCTTTATCAGCATATATAAAATGCCCCTTAACCCACCCTCACTCCTCTCATCATTTATTCTCCTTTCTCTTAATGCCACTTCTCATTCTTACCCATCATGAGATCATATATTAATTTGTGTATATCAGAATCCTAATCTACTAGCTCATGGGGGCTCTGGGTTGGTGGCACATCAGGGCCCCAGGATCTTGTGACATATTAACTGAATTTCCAGAGCTGGTATATATTAGATGCCTGAAAAATATTGTCACATGAAGGAATGTTTCCCACTTATTTCATTCCCTTCTTCCACTTTATTATATAGACTTCTATAGAATACCTGTAATCAAAGGTCTTTTTTATTTAGGCAGTGTGCATGTGGGAATGGTGTGACTTGTTGAGAGGTCGAGTGGGAAATGAGCTCTCTAGACCAGTGGTTCTCAACCTTCTGGCCCTTTAAATACAGTTCCTCATGTTGTGACCCAACCATAAAATTATTTTCGTTGCTACTTCGTAACTGTAATGTTGCTACTGTTATGAATCATAATGTAAATATCTGATATGCAGGATGGTCTTAGGCGACCCCTGTGAGAGGGTCGTTCGACCGCCAAAGGGGTCCCGACCCACAGGTTGAGAACTGCTGCTCTAGACTATACCCACCTGTCAATACATTCATTGGCTTTTTTTTTTGCTTTTTTAAATATATATTTTATTGATTTTTACAGAGAGGAAGGGAGAGGGACAGAGAGTCAGAAACATCGATGAGAGAGAAACATCGATCAGCTGCTTCCTGCACACCCCATGCTGGGGATGTGCCCGCAACCACAGTACATGCCCTCAACTGTAATCGAACCTGGGACCCTTCAGTCCTCAGGCCAAGGCTCTATCCACTGAGCCAAACCGGTTAGGGCTCATTGGCTTTTACCACACACTCAGCAATACCCTACTGAAGCTGCATTTTGAGAGTGCTGAAAAGTCGTAGCTGGAAGAAGTAAGGTGCATATAATCTAATACATTCAAAGTTGGAGAATCTGCATCTACAGTAATTTGCACAAGTTAATAAGTGCTTCACAGGGTGGTGTCTATATTTTATTTAAATATATTTTTATTTAAAATATATATATGCACAATGGTCTGGTGATATTCTTATAAAAAGTAGGTATTTTGAACAATGCTGGCCATAGCTATTCCCCTTTCTAGGACTTCGCTAATTTTATATTCTACTAGTACACTAATCCTTTCCCACTGATTTATTATAGAAATAAGAATAGTTAACATTTTTGTGTACTTTCTATGGGCCAGGCATTGTCACTCTTTTTATACATTTCCTCATTTAATCCTCTCTACTCTATTAGACAGGTAAAATTATATTATTCTCATCTTACTAATGAGAAAACTGAGACTTAGAGAAGCCACACGGTTACTCAGGATTCAAACCGTGGTCTGTCACATACCTAAGCCTCTGCTCCCAACTGTTTTGTGGACCACTTCCTCTACTTTCTGTCACCCTGGCAATCAAAATTCTTTGGCACGTGAAGTCACATAGAAATTACAGGTGGAGGTGTAAGAGGTCTTATAATGACCCAGGACCACCCCCTCTACACACACACACACACACATACACACACGCATGCCCCTCATGTTATATTTCTAAACTGACAAAAGAAAATCAGTTTCAAGATAACTTAGAAATGAATCATTAGCTGCTACAGAAATTTCTGAACCTGGCTATGTTGGGGCCACAATTGAAGTTAATCAAGCAACTGTGGGTGCCTGAATGGAACCCAACCCTGCCAGGCTCAAGGCCCAAGAATAAGGAGATGTGGCCAGAGCAAACAGGAATGAGGTCCCGGAAAGAGGTCCTCATCAGATCAGAGGATGTTAAGAAATAATATATAACAGCTTATTACCCTGTACTTTCAGCTTTGATCTGAAGGGAAGAAGTTGGTTCTGTCTCCAGACTAGATTCATTTTTTCACCTGAGGCATATTCATTCAGGCAACTTGAGTGTTACATTTTCCCACAGCTATTTTAAAGCTAATTAATTTATCAAGCATGTGCCAGTTTTTTCATTCTTGTTCACACCTACCTCAAATCTTCAATTTTTAAAATGATTTTGGTTTTGAAGTTTCTTTCATTTCTTATGGTCTGCTAGAGCTTTCCTCACTTTTTCCATGCCTGAAATTTTAGGGGAATACTGTACTTCTAGATTTATTCATTTAAATTGTCAAAAAGTGTGTTGTCAGGATTCTATGCTGAAGAAGTCCTTTACCCCAGCAGTTTGCTGTATTAATGGGGTTATTAACCCTTCACTGACTTCAGGGCTGCCTCTTAATTCAGCAGGTTAGCTGAGGTACTAATTTATTTTAAATCTTTACTAGAGGCCTGATGCATGAAATTCGTGCAAGAGTAGGCCTTTGCAGCCCTAACCGGTTTGGCTCAGTGGATAGAGCGTCGGCCTGCAGACTGAAAGGTCCCAGGTTCGATTCCGGTCAAGGGCATGTAGCTTGGTTGCAGGCACATACCCAGTAGTGGGTGTGCAGGAGGCAGCTGATCGATGTTTCTCTCTCATCAATGTTTCTAACTCTCTATTCCTCTCCCTCCCTCTCTGTGAAAAATCAATAAAATACATAAAAAAAAAAGAGTAGGCCTTTGCAGCCCTGGCTGCTGCCTCGGCCCTCACAGCCCCGCCGGCTTCATCCGGAAGGTCATCCGGATGGTCGTTCCGCTGTTCTGCCGTTCGGTCAATTTGCATATCACACTTTTATTATTATAGATTGTTGAAAGTATTACATGTGTCCCCTTTTTCTCCCACTGACCGCTTATAGCCCACCCCCAGCTCCCACCCCAGGCCTTCACCACCATACTATCTGTGTCCATGGGTTATGCATATATGCATACAAGTTCTTTGGTTGATCTCTTCCCTGCCACCCACCCATCTTCCATGATTTAAGCCCTTTTTAAAATTATTTGTCCCAGTTTTTTTCAGAAAGTAACTTCAGATACATGGGCTTGTACAAGATGGAACTCTTAAATAAAATTAGTGATACGTTTGAACAATGTATTTTAAACATGTTTACTTAAATACCACATGCAATACATGTACACATCATAGTAAAACTAAGGGTGTTTGGGAGATGCTATTCAGTAAGTAACCTGAGCCTAAGTTGATACATCCTCCCTAACTTCACATTTACTTGGTTAACTTGACTGGGGACTCTTAAAAAATAAAATTAGCCTTAACAACCAAAGAGTAAATACATACATAGTATGGTTCTTCTTTGGACCCAACAATTCAATCTACAATGTTTACTGAGTGCCCTGTGTTGTGGTAGGGGCTATGTAGATACAAATTTTTTAATGTAGATTTTTATTCTTGTGCTCAAGGACTTAAGACCAACATTTCAATTTGCATGTATCTCTAACTTCAATTACTGAGCCATTACATTAAGAATGGAAAACTTGCCCTGGCCAGTATTGTTAAGTGGTTAGACTAGAGTGTCGACCTGTGTGCAGACTGAAGGGTCATGGGTTGGATTCCAATCAAGAGCATGTACCTGGTTGCAAGCTCATTCCCCAGCTTTTGGGAGGCAACCAATCGATATGTCTCTCTCACATCAATGTCTTCTCTCTCTCTCTCTCTCTCACTCTCTCTCTCTCTCTCCCTCTCTCTCCCCATCCCCCCCCCCCCCACACACACACTCTGTAAAAAAAAAATCAATGGAGAAAATATCCTTGGGTGAGGATTAACAACAACAATAAAAAGAATGAAAAACTCATCTCTGTGAGTTTGCAGATGTTTTTTAAGGCCTCAGGAGAGATCATGCAAAGGAACAATAACACTTATGAAGTATCTATTATGTGACAGCTTCTTAACAAATGTTCCATTCCTCTATCTTTGCGACCTTTATGTAAGGTATGCATTAGCCCCAATTTACAGATGAAACTTGCTCAGGGAAACTCAAAGGGTCAGTGAGTCAAAAATTGACACCAAGCTCAAACTTACTCTGAAACCCTGTTCTTTCCAGTGTACTTCACATTCAATCATAAAATATAAAATTAAAGATTAGATACCTGTTTAAGAGAATGAGTGCAGGTGGCCAAATAGAATAAGTAAGACTCTAAACTAGCTGTTTTGCTTTGACTATCTGGCTTCTTTAAGTGACTACAGCTACGAGATGAACAGATCATTGGAAAGTGCCTGAATTACTTTAGGTTATGTGGACATAGGCCTGATGCAGTTTTATTCTGACTAATTATACTTAATTTTAGGTGTATAATAGCTCCTTGTTTAGTTAGTGTCCTAGAGGGGATGCTTCCAGTTGTGTGTGTTCACTAGTCCTTAGAGCTGGACAGCTGTGCCCCCTTTAAAGAAACTCTGTTCAGCCCTAACCAGTTTGCTCAGTGGATAGAGCCTCAGCCTGTGAACTGAAAGGTCCCAGGTTCGATTCCAGTCAAGGGCATGTACCTTGGTTGCAGGCACATCCCCAGTAGGGGGTATGCAGGAGGCAGCTGATTGATGTTTCTCTCTCATTGATGTTTCTAACTCTCTATCCCTCTCCCTTCCTCTCTGTAAAAAACCAACAAAATATATTTTTAAAAATTAATATAAATAAATAAATAAATAAAATGATTGTTCATAATAAAAAAAAGAAAAAGAAACTCTGTTTAGGAAAGTCGGGCTCATAGACTTACACTAGGAAATAATCATTTGCTGACAAAACCACTATTCTTTCTTAAAGGTAGTCACCCCAAATTTCATTTCATTAGTTAGATCCTCTAGTATATTTAAAATATTACTTGAGCATATGAATGTGAATTACACTTCTTTTTGGAAATATATCTGTTATTTCATATCTTCTAAAACTTTGGGAGGAAATGTAATGTGTTGCCCATACTTCTTTTCCAACTTCTGAAGAAGCATTTTGACTGGGAATTAGATAAAATTTATTTTATACATATTATACATGAAGGTGTTTAAACTGTAATTGTATGCTATTTGAAGGAAATGTTCTTTCAATAGAATGAAGATTGACCTACTCAGGAATATTAAAATGTATAGGGATTCACACTTTTGTGATAATATTTTATCATTTTGAAACTTATTCTTAATAGACCCCCACATTACAATTCTGTAAAGTAGTTTCATTTTCTTTAACAACCACTAATAGCTATTAGAGGTAAAAAAAAAAAATAAGGCTTTAAATAGATCATTAAAGTACACTTAAGTAATTTAAAATTGACAATTAAGTCAGCATGGCAACGCATTATCATAAGTTTGATAGGTCTGCCTTTTGAAGAAGTACTGAGAAGAAAGGGCCCCTTTGTAAGACACCCCACTGCAGACTATTCTTGCATTTTAATTGATCACAAAGAGCACATTGTCTTCGTATATGTGCTTGGTAATCATCTCTTACAAGTTTCCTTTTGTAAGGCTTTTTGATGCTGTGTGTGGGAGTTTGGTTCATGCTAGAAACAGTGTCCTTGGTGAGATTGGGAATGACCAGCAGCCAATTTTAAACCTTCCTCTTTGCCATTGTCATGATACTTAAAATAGTTAGAGCTTTACTCTTTGAAAGCCCAGATTCCTCATTTTCTCTTTCCTTCTCCTTTTCCTTCCTCTCTTTAAAGGCCAATGAATGTGTACTAAGGAGGCTACTTCTCAATGTTACCATGACGATGACCACACTGATGGGGAATGGTCCATTCCTGAGCAGCCAATGGGCATTGCCCTTATCCTGTCAAACCATAAGAGACGCTTGCAGACCATATTTGTTTGTTAAATTTGGACTCTTTTTCTTTGTCCTAGGATTGTGGATGTAGCATCTATAAATTATTATTAAAATAGTGCCTATATTGAGGTCAAAATACAGAAATATAACTCCATTTGAGAGGGAATTCTAATCATTCATATAGTTTTCTTCCTCAGGTGGAATTCTAAATATTTATTAGATAACTGATTAATTTGAACTTTTCTGTATTTCCTTATGCCATGCGACAACAATGGAATTATCCATTTAGTGTAAACCTTGAAAAACACAGAATTTATATTTCAAACTATAAAAGCAAAAAATTAAAAAGATTAATTTCCATATAATTTGCTACACTCTAAGAGAGGTCAAAGTACCAATAGAGCTTATTCCCTCTAATATCTAAGAAAGATATTTTATAATATGGACATAGTCAAGTTTTATGTGAGGTTGACTACTTTTATAAAGATGTATCTGCTTTATTATATCTTCCTGCTATTAAGTAATGTATATATTTTTATGAGTTTTAATGTGAGATAAATGCTTCACATTAAAGGTGGAAAGGATAATGGATTATTTTAAAGTAGTTTTTAAAATGTTGAAATTAGTTACATATTGATACCCAATCAGTATAAATTAAAATTTTGATTTAGCTAGAAAGGAGAAAGGAGTCTTGCATAATCAGAATAAGTATTTTATACTGTAATGTAGTTCCATGCATACAACAGCTACTCGGTGACTTTATTTATTTATTTTTTTAATCCTCCTGTGAGGATGTTTTTATTGATTTTAGAGAAGAGGGAGAGAGAGAGAGAGAGAGAGAGAGAGAGAGAAACATGGATGTGAGAGAACAACATCAATTGGCTGCCTCCCATGTGTGCTAGGTATGTGTCCTGAGACTTCGAATCAAACCCCCAAACTTTTTGGCATATAGGCCAACACTCCAACCACCTGAGCCACCAGCTGGGCTCAGTGATTTTTTTTAATTAAATCGAATTAATGAATTTAAGGAGTTCAAACCACAGAGTGTAATTGGTAATTCAACAGACCTCCATGTCTACCTCACTGCAGTGAAGCCAGACTAGCTGACAGGAATGTGTGAAGTGTGAGCAGTGAGACTGCATGGTCACGTATTGCCATATAAAACTGGTAATATGAGCCTATAAAAGGGGGGACACTGCACTCAGAGAAGGCCCTAGGGACTCTCAGCAGTAGTAGGAAGCTGCAAATCCATGGGGTAACTGATGAAAATGGTAACAGAATGCTTTAGGGGTGGATAAATGGTTTATTTCATGGGAAGAAGACAAAAGTCACTGAGAGATTTTCTGAAGGTCAGCCATGGACAGACTACTTGGCAGAGGTGATCTTTAATTTTTAAATCCCGCCATCTCAATTTGGTTCTACTGCTGAAACGTGCTTCAAGGTATTAATGAAGATTGGCAAGGTGTAGAGATGTTTGACTGCAAACAGGCAGCAGAATGGCTGAGCACTTTAAAATATCTGGTGTGTCAGTAGTAAAAACATTTTAACTGACCTTCAGAGATTTCTATTTTCCCATCTCTGATAGAGCACGAAAACCTCACTAATTCAAAACAGTTCTTCCTAAAATTGGAGAATTCCCGAAATCTAAACTATTTTTATAAATATTATAATAAACTAAGGCAAGCATATAGTACTTAGCTGAATTAAGTGTGTTAAATGAAAGCAAATATGGCAGAGCTATATCAACTGTGTTTCCTAAACTTTAACATTTCAAGTTACATAATTTACTTTTTAACATTTTACTCAAAAATAATAACAAGTCCTTTGGGATTTCCATTTAACATGGTGTTTTGTCTCTGGCCCTTGACATCATTCAAAGATAGAGCTCATGTGGAGAATCATTCTCTATAACTATTTATGGTGTATACCAAGAATAAAATAATATTTTAGTTTTGGAAAATGTGTTCCTATAATGCATCCATCACCTTACGAGGTCAATAAGAAAAAAATGATCTCAAAAGACACTCAATAAAATTCAACCCTTATTCCTAAGAGGGGGGAAACCTCTTAGAAAATCAGGAATACAAAGGAACTTCCAACACGTAATAAAAGATAGCTATCTTAAACCAACCAGTGGATGAGAGATAAGCAAGGGTGCAAATTCTCATCATTCATTCAATTATGTCTGGAAGCTCTGGTTATAGCAATAAGATATGGAACTGAAATGACATATGCTCAGAGGAAACACGAAGATAAAAACTTGATCATTGCACATGATATGATAGAAACATGAAAAAAACAACAGAACAATCAACTAAAAATCTCTAAGAATGTAAGGAGTGTGTGATAAAAATGTTTTAGATTAGGCCTGGCCAGTGAGGTTCAGTTGCTCAGAGCATCCTGTGCACCAAAAGGTCACCAGCTCCATTCCTGGTTAGAGCACATGCCCAGGTTGCAGGCTCAATCCCTGGTAGGGGGTGTGCCCCAGGCAGCCGTCTGCTCTCACATTAATGTTTCTCTGTCTCCAAAAAGCAAGAAAATAGATTTTGAAATGTTTTAGATCAATAACTCTCCTTTAAATCAGTAGTAACAGATGTGGAAACTATTCAAAGAAAACGTTAAGTCCTCCTAGAAAGAGAAAGAAATGAAGATTTCAGTAAATTTAAGGCGTCTTTAAAAAATAAAAAGGGAAGTACTATAAAGATATTAAGTTTTCCCAAATAAATCCAAGGGCTCAATTCAAATACCAGTCACCAAAACATCTAGAATTTTTTTTTAATGGACAAGGTTATTCAAAACTTCAAGTTGAATTTCCTTTTGCAAGAGGAGAGTAATAATTAGGGTAACTTGCCATACTAGATGTTATAAAACACAGCTACCAAGTTTTTCTGCTTAAAACAGTGAGGTACCAACGTAACAAATGACAAGAGATTCAGTAGCACTGAGTCTAATGCATCAACATAAACGTCATACACCAAAACCACGGGAAAGGAATGGATCACCTAATAAACAATACTGCCTACTTGTGAAAGAGGGAAATCTCAGGTTGGAGCTTTCTCTCCAAAATAATCTTAGATGAATGAAATAGTACAAATAAAAACCAACAAAATACAAAGGTAATGGTTAATCTAGTTTCAGGGTAGACAAGACCATTCTTTCGTGTAAAAAAGAAAATTATAGGGGAAATTATGGAAATATTTAATTACATAGAAATTTTAAAACTCAATACCAGAATAATTGTTTTAAATTAAAAATAAATGAAGATCATGAAAAAAAATGTATAAATCCTTTTGTAAGCATTAAAATAAGAAATATATAGAACGGCTACAACTGAATTAAAAAATCACTAGTAATTGTCTAAGGCACATAAACTGACCATTTATAAAGGAGACAGGCAAATGACAGTAAACATTGAGGGAAATATTTAGAAAGAAATGCAAATAAAATCTGAGATAATAGGTTTCATTCCTTACAGTTGCAAATATAAAATTAAGTTAAAGTCAGTATGTTTGAAAGCAATGCAAGTCACGCATTCTTATCCTGTGGGAGAGTGTCAGCAGTTGCCAATCTTCTGCAAAGCAGTTTAGTAATATATGTTAAGACTTAGTTCACATTACTTTCTTCTCTCAGAAAAAAAGGTAAAGAATGAAATGTTACCTCACTATTTAATTTGCATTTCTTCCTAATGAAGATAAATATTTTTCCCAATGTTTACTGTCATTTGTTGCTGTTGTTTTTTATGAATGGTCAGTTTATGTACCACTATGCTGTGGACCTGAAACTAATACAAAATAATAATGCATGTAAACAGTAATCGAAAAATATATTTAAAGAATTTTCATCTCAATGTTATATATGAAAATGAAAATTTAGAAACATTGTTAATATATAATCTTAGGGAAGTAGTTAAATAAATTTTAGCACATCAATTAAATGAAATAACATGTAACCCTTGGAAAACATTTTTTCAAAAATAATTACTTATGGGAGAGAAATAGCTCATGATGTTTTTAAAAAGGGACTAAAAACTATATGATCAACACAATGCCAGTTTTATATAAACAGATGAAGTTTATTAATTGAAAATTACCTAAGGGAAATATATCGATAGTTGAATAATTTTTTCCCCAGTCAGATTTAGGTAATAATAATTTTTCTTTTTACTTATCTACATTTCCCAACAAAATTATGAATATGAATTGTTTTCATAATCAGTACAAATACACCCTAACTGGTTTGGCTCAATGGATAGAGTGTTGGCCTGCAGACTCAAGGGTCCCAGGTTCTTGGTCAAGGAGGGCACATGCCTGGGTTGCGGGCTCAATCCCCAGTAGGGAGCATGCAAGAGGCAGGCGATCAATGATTCTCTCTCATCATTGATGTTTCTATCTCTCCCTCCCTATCCCGTCCTCTCTGAAATCAATAAAAAATAAATAAATGTTATTTTTAAAAGGATCACAATCTGTGTCTATATTTTCACTAAATTTGAGTTAATAGCATCTAACTTAGGAACATTTTAATAGTAAAGGTTTAATAGTATAATATGTGCTCGGTGGGAATTCAGTATAGTATATTGATAAGTTATATTTGTAGAGAGATGCTAAATATAGGCTAAAAACAAGGCAATTATTTCCCATAAATATTTGGATAAATAATTGTTATAAGACAAGTTTTGTTTCAGCCTGAAACAGCCTGGAAATAGGGCTCAGCACATTGCTCACAGATACACCAACTGGCACACTTTTCTATGTATGTCAACATGGTTTGGGTATCATTCAGGGTGGTTTATGTTCCCAGAGGTTTTGTTCAACCCTAATGGCTTTGCAGATGTTCAGCCATTGAGCCTTCATTTACAGATTCCTGGGAAATGCTCTTCTCATGTATAGAAGTGGGAATGAACAGGTGCTTACAGAATCTTTCTGAGGTGTGTGCGTGCGTGTGTGTGTGTGTGTGTGTGTGTGTGTGTGTTTTCTTATGAAATATTCCTTTTGAAGTTCAGAGCTTAGGCAGAGAAAGCATGAATTTGGTGGGTGTAACTTTCAAACAGCACCTTTAATCTCATGTTATGATTGGCACCAAACAATATGCAAACTATTTTTTATTCTCCAAAACACAGTGGAATGTGTGTGCCTGTGGTATTGGATGTGCATGCATACACTTGTGTTGTTTGCTCAATGTAAGACAAAAGTTTGAAAAGTTCAACTGCAAACACTAATGAATCTGACATCCTTCAAGCTGTTTCTCGGGAGGAGCAATTCTCATGGCAGGTCCATGACACATGCTCCACAGGAATGTGACAAGGGTCTCAGCTGGAAGGACTGCTGCTGAGGAGAACTGCTTTCATCTCCCAAGTGTTTTGCCCTGGATGCATAGACCTTTAGTGACCAGGCTGGGAGCTTCAGATACAGTGTCACACCACCCTTTCAACAACAGAGAATGAAAACGATCAGTGGGTCCAGGGGGCTATAAACTGACCACATCAGATTAGATGATTACAGAGACACAATCACCTGAAGGAAGAATAGGAATTACTTCCCAGGAATTTTGTTTTCTTAATATTTTCTGAAGGAGGTTCAGGGTTTTCAACTTTTGTCATTTTCCCTAATATTATACATGGCTACAGACAGGCACTGCATCTTTTAATGCCAGCTGCTCCCAAAGACTCATGCAAGTTTAGAGTAGGAAAAAAATACTCTTTGAAGATGACTAGAGTAACATGGATCCTCTGTGGCCTTTTGAACATTTTATCATCCTATCCTATATAATAAAAGGTTAATATGTAAATCTACCAAATAGCAGAAGGACTGGTTGCTATGATGCACACTGACCACCATGAGGCAAACGCTTAACGCAGAAGCTACCCCCTGGTGGTCAGTGCGCTCCCTGGGAGCACCGCTCAGCCAGAAGCCGGGCTTATGGCTGACAAGAGCAGCAGAGGTGGTGGGAGCCTCTCCCGCCTCCGCAGCAGTGCTAAAGATGTCCGACGGATGGCTTAGGCCCGTCAGTCGGACATCCTCCAAGGGCTCCTAGACTGTGAGAGGGTGCAGGCTGGGCTGAGGGACCTCCCCTAAGTGCACAAATTTTCTGCACTGGGCCTCTAGTCAGAAAATAAACATCAGGTATTCTATTATATGATTGTGCATGGACCACATTCTGCTTATACTTGCTTCTAGACTTGCTCCCCTCATTCCCACCCTATGCACCTCTGTCAGTTTCTTCTTCCAAACACCCCCTTGTGTGATGCCTCCCTCCACATGGTCCTTTGATCATCTGGTCACTTGTTTATTCTAGTATGCAACAAACACCTATATTTTATAGATTTTTTGTTGATATTTTATAGAGAGAGTAAAGGAGAAGGGGAGAGAAACATTGATGCAAAAGAGAAACATTGATCAGCTGTCTCCTGCACTCCCCCACCAGGGATTGAACCCACAACCCAGGTATGTGCCCTGACAGGGAATCAATCAACTGGACCACACTGGCCAGGGCTACAACAAACATTTATTGAACACATACTATGTATGTATTAGGCATCTTAGTAGGCATTAGAGAAATGGAAATCGTCACTGTGGTCCCTGGTCTCAAGGAGCCAACACTGGAAATGGGGCACAGTAAAGAAAAGTAATTTACTAGTCAGTTGCTGTGAGAAGGCTGCATACTACTTACTCAACAGTACAGTGGTTTGAAACAATACGTATTCTTACACTTGTGAGTCTGCGGGTCAATTGTGGTTTGGCAGATTAGGTTGGGAGGCTCTCTTTCAGGCTGCGTCAGCTGTGCTTGGCTCTGGAGGGTGCGTTGGGCTCAGATCTTTTCTATGTGTGTTTGTTCTGAGACCCTAGGGCATGCCTTTTTCATAGCAGGTCACATAGTGTAAAAACCCAACTAAGCCACACAAGCACATTTAATATAATGCCTGCTAACTTTTAAAAAATATATATATTTTTTATTGATTTCAGAGAGGAAGGGAGAGGGAGAGAATGATAGAAACATTAATGATGAGAGAGCATGCACACCAAGGGTATGGGGCATCTTAGAACAAGGAAGTGGGAAGGGTCTTAGTATAGATGCAGGGCTTGTGCACATGCTAAGGACGTTTTAAGGAAGTGGGAGTCAGTTCTCAATTGTGTGTGTTTAAGAAGCATAGAATATTGTTATGGACTGGATTGTGTTTCTCCCCATCTCACAAAATTCATATATTAAAGTTCTAACCCCCAGTATCTCATAATTTAACTGTATTTGAAGATAGGTCCTTTAAGGAGGTAATTAATGTTAATGAGGCCATAAGGGTAATAAGACTGGGTTCTTATAAGAAGAGGAAGACACTCCAGGAATGTATGCGCACAGAGGAAAGGCTATGTGGGGACACAGAGAGAAGGTGGCTGTCTGCAAGTCACAGAGAGAGTCCTCATGAGAAACCAAACCTGCTGACATCTTGATCTTGGGCTTCCAGCCCCCAGAACCATGAAGAAATAGATTTCTGTTAAGCCACCCCGTCCGCACTATTTTGGTATAGCATCCCTAGCTGACTAATCCAGGCATCTTGGCAGTTTTATCTAAGAGATTAGGAAGATTAAAGCAGAGCTGGACATCATTAGGAAATAAGCAATTGGAAATATTTCATTATTTTTGTAGTTGCAATGTCTTTGTTTTTCTCTTGTTCTACAGCAGTCTCAGAGTTTGATTATTTCTATGTTCTGTAAGAGTTGTTTATGAGTTGGAAACATTATGGCCTACCCATCAGCTACCAGCTGCCAGAGCTGTTTCTAACTTTCTCATTGGCATATTTGGAGAGGATTCTCATTTACTGATCCAGAAATTATACTGAATCCCTATTGCTTATTATGTTGAATCCAGATTCCTTTGCTCAATTTACAAGATTCACAGTCTGGCCTCACTCTTCCTAATTTCTTTTATTGACATTTGTCAATACTTGTGCTACTTTATTTAGACTTTCTTTTCACTGTCTCCCACATAAACTATCTTTAGTCTGAGTCTGGTCTCCCCTGCTTGGTGTGTCCTTACACTTACCCTTCGTGGCCTCCCCAAATGGAATCATACTCTTCAAGATTGCCTCAAATCTTATTCCTCCATGAAAGACTCTCAGATTACTCCAGCCAACTCTTATCTCTCCTTCCTTGGAACTCTTATGGCTCATTAACTACTGCAGTAGTAGACACTGTATTGTTCTTCGTTTCATATGGATAAATTCTGTCTTTCTAACATGATCATTATTTCCGGAGGGCAGGGGCCATGACTAGTCCTTCTTTTGAATTCAATTTTAAATAACTAACATTGCCCCCCCCCCAAAAAAAAGGTGTGGTTGATTTATTTCATCACATTTTTAAAAACTGGGCCCATATTTTGACATTTTTGTATTTCCTTGCTTCTGAGGTGATGTCCTCAAACTATCCATGTATTCAGCCAGCAAGCATTTTTGAACATGTATTTTTGTGCTCAGCAATTGACGTTTCAGCTGAATCCTGAAGGATATGAAGAAATAAACCTGGTGAGGGAAAGAGGGACAAACACCAGGAGAATTTTGCATGAGTAAGAAACAACATGAACAAATGCACAGAGGCAAGAGTAATCAGGTATGTGAGGACTCAAAAGAGATTTATGGAGAAAAAGTATAGTGTGCCAGGTGAGAAAACCTGCAATATGGGTAGGTCTTATGAACCAAATTATGTGGTTTGGACTTCATCTTCAGGGCAGGGGGAAAGCTCTAATGAGTTCTAAGCAGGAGGCAACTATGAACATATTAGAGACATAACTCACGCAAGTGTGTAGCATGGATCAGAGGTGGTGAAACTACAGAAAGAGACTCCTTGGGAACCCTGAGAGCCTGAATTAGGATAGCATAGATGGCAAAAAGTAGGTGGGTTCCAGAGAAAGTATTATTCAACTGGCTCTTTGTCTCTCAGGCAGTTTTTACTCACAAGCATTCTAGTTCTTATATATTTACTAGAGGCCCAGTGCACGAAATTGTGCACAGATGGGGTCCCTTGGCCTGGCCAGCGATGGGGGCTGATGGGAGCCATCTGGCCCAGTCCCAATCAGGGCTGGCCGGCCAGAGGAGGGACCCACAGGAGGTTGACTGTGGGAGCATACTGATCACCAGGGGGTAGCTCCTGCATTGAGTATCTGCCCCCTGGTGGTCAGTGTGCATCATAGTGGCCAGTAGACTGGTCGTTCGGTCGTTTGGCCGTTCAGTCACTTAGGCTTCTCTCTATATAGAATATGCATCAAGTCATGCTTGGGTTGTGGAATGAAAAACAAACCCAAAGTTGTATTGATCTGGGTAGGATGTTCTCTCTGTGAATATACTTCTGGATACTTTTCTCTCTAAGTATATGATACTTCATTAAAAAGTTTAAAACAGTTGACCCAGGAAATGTTATCCAAGTCTAGAATTTATAGTTTCTGATAACTTTTAGAATCCTCATCTGGAAAAATTCTCAGACACCTTCAAAAAAACTACCTTTGCTGACCCAGCCGGTGTGGCTCAGTGGTTGAGCGTTGACCTATGAACCAGGAGGTCACAATTTCATTCCCTGTTGGGGCATGTGCCCAAGTTTCAGGCTTGATCCCCAGTGTGGGGTGTGCAGGAGGCAGATCAATGATTATTCTCTCTCATCATTGGTCTCTCTCTCTCTCTCTCTTTCTCTCTCTCTCTCTCTCTCTCTCTCTCTCTCTCTCTCTCCCTCTCTAAAATCAGTAAAAATATATTTAAAAAAAAATAAACAAAAGATCTTTGTTGCTGCCTTCTTGAACTGTTGGACCCAGGCAGAATTCGGGAAGCCTATGAGCTTGTTCTGCACTGTTGCCTTCCTGTTCTGCATGCTGGCTGTGAAGATGCAGGTGTGGAAGTAGTCTGCTTCCCTTTCAGACTAAGCTGCCTTCTAGAGTTATTGCCCCAGTTCTTGACTGACTCCTGAAACTTTCTTAACTTTCCTGCTTCTCATTTGTACTGCCCTGCTTTTTCATTTAGCATCCAAACAAAAAATCCATGAGCTCATATACAGCAAGGTAGCTCAAAAGTTGATAAGCATATGTTTTCTCCCTTCAGCTAAGTTTCAGCCATTCAGGGATATATCCAGACCTCTCTTTCACTGGAGCATCCTCCTTTGCCTCCTCAATTTTTGATTTGCCCTGGGGTTCTGGTCTTGGTTTGTTTCTCATTTTTCCCCCTTCAGCACTCCTCCTGGCTGATCTCGTCCATGCAGTAAGTAGTTCAGCTGCATACTCTACTTGGAAGACCTGCCTGCAGGCATCTCAAGCTCAGTTTGTCCCCAATGGAATCAGTTACCTTCCCCATCTACCCTATTTTGCCTTTTTTTGTTGTTTGTTTTCATCTCAGTTAGCAGTGTCATCATTTGCCAAATTGTCCATGTTAGAAACATCAGAATTATCTTCAACTCATCTATTTTCTCCATTCTACCTATTCAGTTGTCTATATAATGATTCTGGCACTAAAATACATGTTTACCCCCTTACTTCTGAGGCACAGGGAAGAGAGCTAAGCCTGACGACCATCTATCTCTGCCACTTACCACAAATCAGCTTGGCCCTTTCGTCATCTCCCAGGCCCCCGGTGTCCTCACTTGTGTAATATGGACAATGATACTGACTTACTGGATTGCTCTGGTGATGGGTGATTTATGGAGAGTCTAAAACTGAGGCCAACAAGTAGGCAGTGGTCCATGAATGCAAGCACTGACCTCGCAGGCCACACCATCTCCTAGTGAACAATGGTTTCCCCACTGCCTCCCTGATTCCAGACTTTCTCTGTTCTCCATTCATGCTTCATCTGAAACCAGAGTTAACTTTCTAGTTAACTTTGACGGCCTCTATTGCCAGTGGTTAGTGTGGATTGCCAGGTCTTTTCCCCCTCAGCTCCAAGCTACTTTCTGCCTCATCTCCATCACCCATTGGCCTCTAGGAACTTTCCTTTGAAGATCATGACTTACTCATGTTCTTAAAACATTTTCATTTATACCATAACAATACATGTGTAACAGGAATAGAGAAGTCAAAGTAATGTTTAGCCCTGCAACGTAAAACAGAATAAAATTAATGCACTTTTAAAAGTGAGGATACATCTCATTAGGAACCGACTTAAGGCAATAAGTGTGGCGTTTAATAGCGTTTACTGTTTTGTTTTGGTTTCAATAGCAGACAGAGGATGGAACTCATAGGAAGATAACTTGCTGTAGGTCCCTGGGGATTCCAGTGAGGTGAGAGAGGAGTAAGCAGGACATCTCTATGAGAAAGGGAGTGACTCGGGTTTTTAAATATATGTTTTGATTGATTTTAGAGACAGAGGAAGGAAGAGAGAGAGAGAAACATCAACCAGATGCCTGCTGCACGGCCCCTACTGGGCATCAAGCCTGCAACCTGGGCATTTGCCTTGACCCAGAATTGAACCAGCTACCTTTTCGTGCATGGAAGACATGCTCAACCAACTGAGCCACACTGGCCAGAGTGTGACTCACTAACTTTTGAAGTTATGGCACCATTAACTAAAGAGTTAAACACATAGCATATATCTACTCCTGAAAATGAGCAAAGCAAAAATTAGACCAACTTCTGATTCTTTTTCCTTGCTCATAAGGACACTGGCTTTTTCTGAGATATCACAAAAATCACCCTCCAACTAACATTGCCCTTAATTCTGGAAGTTTTTTCCACTCATCTTATCTTCAATGCCCTACCTGCTTGCAGTTCATCAACTCCCAAACGTCAGCATTATGGAAAGTAATAAGGGAAATATATGAATTTATTGCTTCATTTTCTGTGTGCCCATATAAATGGTGCTTTAAAGTTAAAAATAAATAAATAAAGCAGCAAGCTTATCATTTCATCTCAAGGAACGTATAAAGTCCTTAAAGTCAGGAACAAGATCTTCCTGTCCTCAATCCTTCTAGCCTAATGACTGCTCATAGTTGAGCAAGGTAAATTTTTTACCCTTTATGTTATACTAGAGGCTTGGTGCACAAATTCGTGCATGGGTGGGGTCCCTCCACCAGACCTGTGATCGGGAGCCAATTGGGGCCATCTGGCCCAGACCTGATCGGGGCGGATTGGGGCCAGCTGATTGGGGAGAGGGGCTGTGGGAGGTTGGCCAGCCACAGGAGGTTGGCTGTGGGAGCACAATGACCACCAGGGGGCAGCTCCTGCATTTAGAATCTGCCCCCTGGTGGTCAGTGTGCATCATAGTGACCAGCTGTTCGGTCATTCAGTCATTTGGTTGCTTAGGCTTTTATATGTGTAGATAGCTGTAAGCCACTGAGATTAGGTCACTTAACAAAAAGAATGCTTCACAGAGAATTCCAGCCATTGAACAAATGTTTATTAAGTGTCTACCATTTGCCATACATTATGCTAAAGTGGTGATAAAATGGAGTAAGTTCCTGTTTTTATGTGACTTAGCTGCAGATGCAGGAAAGAGGTTATAAACAAGTATATAAGTAGATAATGTAATTTCAGAGAGTGATACAAACAGAAATATAACATTTAAAGCACCTGCACATTCAGTAAGAGCTGTGAACATGTTATGGTTGTTTTGAAAGCATCTTTCCCAGACCATCTGGGCTTCTCTTTCATCTCTGTCATATAATCACACGAATTCCAATCTTGGTCCACTTCCTTGCGAGGAAAACTCATCTACTCCACCCACAGCCTTCATCACACTTGTGCTCTTGACTTCTTAGGATTCCATAGTATCAAAACCACCAGGAAACAGGGAGTTCCCAAGGGCACCAAACTCTCCATGTCCATTGAAGACTCATGAATAATAGTCAAGTTACAGCATCTCTCTGACATGGCAGTTTGAGCAGGTAGAAAGGTGGCTGTATGTGCATTTGTCTCTCTTAAAAATAGCAGTAATAAACTTGCTCATCTCCCATGCAAATGTTGATGCCTAACTTAATGTATAGCCAGTCACCTGTAGCCTTCTCAGGGTTTCGCATTTGCCTGAGGGTGGCTGTTGGCAAAGCATTCGGCCAAAAATAATCGCTCAATTGTGAACAAGTTATTTGATAAGTTGTAAGAGTTCACTGACCAAAATCAGTTATTTTAACAACTAGGCTATTTATGTTGTTCTATTGTCATGGGAAATTCTTTAGTTTCTTCATTCTGTCTTCAACAAACCTTTCCCTGCGTACACAGAAAGAGTTCTCCAAACCCACTTCATGGATTCTGTTTTCATAATTCCTTTCCTTTATACACTGAGTGGCCAGATTATTATGACCATCTGACATTTGTAGGCAAATTAGCTGTACACTGCATCGTATGGGATATGGAAGCCGAAGGCCTGTTTGAACACCATTGCTGTCTTCAGTTACCAAGATAAAATGTCTCCAATTTGCACAGGAACACAAGGATTGGACAGTTGAGCATTAGAAAAAAGTCATGTGGTCCGATGAATCACATTTCCAGTTGCATCATGCAGATGGCAGAG
>NW_005369365.1:262738-281108 GCF_000412655.1 Myotis brandtii | reverse complement strand
GCCATGCCACGGTGCTCATATTGTGCAGGAGTGGTTTCAAGAACATGAGGGAGACTTTACCTTGCTTAGGTGGCCCCACAATCACCAGATCTCAATCCAATTGAGCATTTGTGGGACGAAGTTAAAAGAGCCATCAGGCAGCTGGTTCCACAACCATCAAATCTCACAGAACTGGACAGTGCTATTCATCAGGCATGGTGTCAGATTCCTCGCATCACCTTTCAACATCTCATGGAGTCAATGCCAAGAAGAATCGCCGCAGTATTGAAGGCAAAAGGTTGCACAAGTACTGATGGGGTGGTCATAATAATCTGGCCATCAGTGTATAGCAAGCAGTCATTATTCCTCTTTATAATAATACCTCTTAAATTTTATCTAGTGCCTATTTTCAAGTAGCTTCTTGGAGCTCTATGTACTTCACGGCTTATTATTTACACCTACTTATTGATAAAGATGACACTTTATATAATTTTAAGGGGCTTTACAATTATTCTTGCTAATTACTCATCCCCATGCCCCACTCATTCTAGAAAACATCACCATTTTGAAGATGAGTAAGTAGTCCCACGACTTAGGGGAGGAATATCTGTTTGGAACTTAGGGCCCATGGAATTGTTACTAAGATAGTGGCCTCCTGCTCCTAAATTTGACTTGGGGGTAATTTTTCGAGTGCTCAGGTGCAAGGAACTCATGTTACATAGATCCTCAGATTGTATCAAACCTTCTCCTTACTAATGCTGCTGAGGTGTCACTTTAAGCCAGTTTTATGTTTCGGGTTGTGATTTGTGATTCCTACATCCTTTTGGCTTTGGTGGGTTTTCCCCTCGAGGCAAGGGGGAGCACTGAAGTCTGGAAGAACAGGATTGCTCTGTATTCCATTCATTCCATCTCCTGTAGAGTGTTGCTCTGGGCTTGCCCCTGCACTCACACAGCGCTGCCTTTCCTCAGTTTGCCCTTTGAGACCCTTCCTCAGAGGCTGACAAAGATGGTCAGAAGAACTTTGTATCTTCTGCTCGATACCAGCTCTGAGTGGGAATTTATCCACTGACACACAGACTTATCAACTTGACTAAGCACCTACTGTGTGTCAAGCACCGAGTATGCCAGAAATCATTTCTTGTAGACTTCAGTCATTGTTTCATATTTACTTCACAAATTCTCTATGTATTCTTTCCATCTTTCATAAGAACAGGGCATTTTTCTTAATTAAACCTGGCAATTCTTGGTATCTGTAGTGTCCCCCCAAAATTCATATGTTGAAATCCTAATGCCTTAGGCAATGGTATTAGTAGGTGATTAGATCATGAGGGCAAAGCTCTCATTCATGGGATTAGTGCTGTTATAAAAGAGACCCCACAGTGTTCCCAAGCCCCTTTTGCCATGTGAGGACTGAGCAAGAAGGTGCCAGCTGGCACCTTGGTCTTGGACTTCCAGACTCCAGAACTGTGAAAAATAAATGTTTGTTGTTTATAAGCCACCTAGTCTGTGGTATTTTGTTAGAGCAGCCTGAATGAACTAAGACAGGATGTGAAACTAACAACTAAAAGGATGTAATGAATGTCCTTGGTACCTCTACATTCCAGAGTGTTCTTTTGGGATGGGAATCTGAGAGGCACTCTAGATTTTTTTAGTGTTCCGTCCATCAAAGAACTAACCTGTCCTTCCCGACCCTACTCCAGCGCATATTATGCACTTCCATTGAAATGGTACTTTCTATTACCTTGGCAATGTAAATGTCCAAATTCGAGACAAGATAGGCATACAAGGCAGAAAAAGTTGGCATTGTTAATGTTGCATTTAGAAATTTAGCTTTTTATTGTAGAAATTACCTATAACATGTGAGTGTACCTGTAATATACCTTTAAAAATGTTTTAGGAAACAAGAAATTTGGCTGATTCCAGCTCACCCCTATAGCACTTTTCCAGTTTTGCCCTCACTAAGTTTGCATTCATAGCTAAACATTTAATTTACAAAGTTAAAAACATCTTTTTGGATGTAGGGAACTTTGAGATAAACTGAGTTTTTGTTGTCCTTTGCTAATTATCTCTGTAATACTTTTCAAAAAATTTTTCCTACAAAGTTAATAATCAGGATTGTTAAAAATTAACTGCAATGGTAAATAACCCCCCAACCAATAATTTGTCCCCCAAAGTGCTTAGTTTATCTATTTTTAATTCACCCTTCATTTGAAAAAACTTTTTGAAAGGAATCTCTATATATATAAAACCCTAATATGCAAATAGACTGAGCAGCTGAACAACAGAACAAATGGTCGCTATGATGTGCACTAACCACCAGGGGGTGCACAGAACATGGCGGGCGACGACCGTGGTGGGATGGTGGAGCAGGTGAGCTGGGGTGCCAGACCAAGGCGGGGCGCTGGTCACTGTCATCGGGGCGAGCCTCTGGTGGTTACTGAAAATTATTTGCTCCTGTGTGCAGCAGTCACGCCTAGCACTTGCACCTGCTGCCGGCAGTGGCCCCCACTGCCTCACCCACTGCCAGCGCCCGGCTCCATCCCTGATCACTCAGCACCATCAGTGGGTGCAAGCGGTGGCTGGTGGCCCTGATCGCTCCTCAGGGCTTCTCCACCTCCCCCTGCTCCTGAGGGGCAATTGGGGCAGCAGCACCTCTTGCGCCCATTGCCAGTGACAGCCCCACTCACACCTGCAGCCAGTGCCAGAGCTACTGCTCGCACCCACTGCCAGCACCTGGCACGTCCCGATTGCTCAGCACCATCAGCAGGTGCGAGCGACGGCTGCCCACAATCACCCCTGAGGGCTTCTCCACCTTCCCCTGCTCCTGAGGGGTGATAGGGGCAGCAGCCTCCACTCTCACCTGCTGATGGCGCTGGCCCCACTTGCACCCACTGCTGGTTGCTGGTCCCAACCACTCCGTTCAGTCAGCCAGTGTGAGCGCGCCTGGGCCATCAGTGTGTGGAAGCTGCGGTGGTGGGAACGAGGCTGCTGACAGACAGGACCAGGCACCGTGGTGGGAAGGGCGCGCAGGATGGGCCGAGACCCGCCCCTGTGCCCACCGCAGCCTGGCGGCCCACAGTTCCTTTCAAAGTGCACCTTCTGTGGGCAAGTTGCTCCATCTTTCTGCACTTGAACTTTTTCAGCTGAGAAGTAATAGCACCAGCTCTGCCCACCCCACATCATTGTTATGGGGATTAAATGAGCTGACAAATGTGAAAGGGTCTTGAAATTTAAAACATAACGGCATGAAAAGAATTCTCAGTGTTGTCTGCTGTGCCAACTATATGCCTGAATTAGAACAAAAAGTGTTTTTTTTTATTTCTACATACATGTCATGAAAACTACATAAAGGAATTTTGAAAATAAAATACAGATGACCTTTGAACAATGTGAGGGTAAGGGACACAGTCAAAAATCCACATATAGCTTTTGACTCCCAAAACACTTAATTACTAATAGCCTACTGTTATATGTATTATGTACTGTATCCTTAGAATAAAGTAAGCTAGAGAAAAGAAAATGTTATTAAGAGAATCGTAAGGAAGAGAAAATGCATTTACATTACTGTATTTATTGGGGAACAAAATCTGCGTATAAGTGGACCTATGTAGTTCAAACCCCTATTATTCAAGGGTCAACTGTGGCCTCTCTCCAAAGTTCCAATAGTTAACAATAAATTCATTTCTTTATTTAATTAATATTTATTAAGCACCAGCTAGAGGAAAGTTATTCGATTGGGTGGATTAAGAAGTACCAAGATTAATGAATGTGGATTTGGAATCAAAGACTTACAATACAATATGTAAATGTCAGAAATGACATACCTTCTTTCCATTCACTCATCTTTATAAGCACAAGTTCAGCACATAAAACTGGTGGGGGTAAGACCTTCAATCTGTCAATAGTGGAGTTTAGACAAGTACTACACTCTTACCTTGATAGCCCTCTCATTATTTAGGTACCTAGACTAAAAAAGACGTGGAGAGAAAAGAAAATATTTACTGGTTTGGCTCAATTCCTGTCCTTACTACTATGGACCCATAATTCATGTCATCATAGGAATAGCCTCATGTCCTGGCTTCTAAGGCTAAGACTCTATTTATGGGTAAGCAGGAGCATTATCGTTATCTTAGGACTTGCCTCACAGTTCAGGCCACACTAGAAATTGGATGGGAGTGTTAAGAAAAGAGATTTCTGTCTGAGCAGCATATTTTTACCTTTCTATCACAGACAAAACTGTGGCCAATGGCAGTTCACTCACTCTGCTTTTTATTAATATTGGTGGTGACAGAACACACCCAGTTTCATTACCAGCTCTTCAGGTGCTTTCAAACATAATGGCTTTTGTCTCCCCCATTTAAGTGCTGGGGCAAAGAGAGCTACAGAGCGGTGAAGGGACAGCTGTCTCAGCACCCACCCCGGGAGCAGCGTGAACCCTTTATCTCCAAGGTCTCTCTAGTCCTAAACTCATTTACATGAGGTTCATCTGGCTCCCAAAGAACATCTTAGATTTTAGATACTGTCTTTTCCAGGCAAGGTCATTCATATGTATATATTCCCTCCATAACTTTCACATGCCGTAATGAACAGAGGAAATGTAAACATATGGTTGTCTTAGGGACAGGACTCTCATTTCCCTATTTGACCTTTGCCCACTTATTCATCATGTTATCTTCCTTCCTTACAGAAATAGCGGTGGTGACTGCTACCAGTCACCTTGGCTTATGGTCCTCAATCCAGTGGATAATCTAAGCCAGATTACTGTGCAGTGGAGAGTAAAGAACCTTCATTCCCCTCCAGGCGGACTCCATTTCCCTAGCTGTGGGTCAAGACTAAGTTCAGAGGTCAGAGATCTAGCAAGAGAGTGGGGTGTATTTCAGGTCTTCAAATAGGAAGGAAATGGAGCAGAGCACACCCTTATTTCCCTTCCCCACTATTATTCCCACGTAAGGACCCCCGGTTAGTACTGAGGAGCCTGATTGTGGTGATGGGGGACAGGTGAGGCACGTGGAGCCTGGGAGTGAAGACACCAGGACTCAGTGATCCAGATCTGTTTCGGGCTGCGTTCTGCGTTGTTCCATCCAAGCTGAGAGCACTCTTGGCTTCCCGTCAGCTCACACCTCCTGGAGCGGTGCCTTAGTCTGCACTTTTGGACGACTGCCTATTCTGTCTGTAGTATCTCATCTTTTCTCTGTGTGTTTAACTTGCTGTTTTCTTGGCTAATCTGCATGGAATTCTTCTAATTCCAATAAACAGCAGTGCAATGTGTATTTCCCTGGCTAACAATATGCTAAGCCCAGTGAGTATAATGAAGTAGGGAAGCAGGTTTTTCTTATTTGGGAAAAGAGCGCCGAGTTGGTCTTTTGAGGCAGATGCTCCAGTGCCAGGCAGGACTTCAGTGTGACCAAACAATCTTTGCATCGCCTGCCTCCTTTAGATGCCCTGCTTCAGGTCAATCATGGCTCCGATCGGCAGGAACTCTGGTGCCCACAGAGTTAAAATATTTCCCAGGTCCCCAGTCCCTGTCCTCCGCATCCACGACCCAGGGTGGGGCTAAGGGTCTTGACCTTGTCACTCTTCCTGAGGACAAGAGCAGAGGAATTGATGAATCCAACTGCGAATTCCGTGTCCCGGAAAAAAAAAAAGAAGCAAAAATCCTTTCCAGCACAACAACTGATCCAAATCTTCTCTTAGTCATCCGTGTTGCTTGCTGGTAGCTGAGAGCAAAAAGAAAACGTGAACTTGGCTTTGCTATTAAATGTAGAGGAGCAAGGTAAACGAGTCCCTTATTTTCCTTTCCAAATTTTTAAGATGGTAATTAGGAGAACTAGCACCAGGCAGGCCTGAGTGAATACAAACAAGACCCCTATAGGCAGTGCAGTGTATTAATGTAAAAATATGCCTAGACAACGTAACTTGTCAGAGAGGATTATTTCTACTTAGTGAGTCTGCAGGAGCCCCTTTGCTCCACCATTCAGAATTTGACTAGAGAAGAGAGTGGGGCAAGAGAGAGAGAGAGAGAGAGAGAGAGAAGGAGGGAGGGAGGGAGAGAGAGCGCGCATTAGTGAACAGCTACTGTGGCATTGATGTTTGAGCGCACTTCTGAACTGGCTTTGTTGAGACTATCAGTGTCTCAGTGCAGAAAGCATGCGCTGTCCCAAATCCGCTGTTACTATGAGAAATGAGGAGCTGCTTTTAAGGTATGTTCGGTGGCCTTTGTTTTAATGTGTCTTTTTCTCGTTTCCAGAGCTGGTTGAAACAATAATCCTGCTCTGAAGCAAGTATCTTAGAAGAGGGGGAAAAAATCTAGAGAGAGAGGAAGAGAGAGAGAGGGAAACAAAATTGAGACCAAGAGATTGGGAGAAAGAGAGAGCAAGCGAGAGAAAGGACAAGGACTGCTGCGTGCGAGTTCTATTTGCAGGAGTTGCCTTTTGAAAGCATATCATGTTTTTGCTCCCTGCGATTTGTGAGTGGCCAGTGGCTCATTTTAAAGGCTCCGAATCTGGCTCTTGGTTTGTCTTTTCCTTTGCAATGTCTAAGCCTCTTTCCTTATTATGCACTCTGCATGGAGTAATGACCGAAAAAGGAGCTAAAGAGACCCCATATTAGACTTGCGTTCCAAATACCGCTCTAATCTGGACTTAGCCTACCTAGATAGTCCTTCTGTGTTACCAGGTTTGGATCACTTTATCCTGTTTGCCAAAATGTGTACCTTTTAAAGACCTCTGTTCATGCATGGCGTCCTGGGTCCCTATGTGTTGAAAACAAATATTTGTTTCCTGTATCTGTGTTAGGGTTCTATCGCATACCGAGAATGAGCCACCACTGACCTTTTGGGAAGCAGAGAAAGAATTATGAGAGATTTGGCATCCTGCTTTGAAAAATGTAGTCTTTTGTTTATTTGCTAGCAGACATTGTAGCACTGAATACATCTTTGGGTCTGACAATGGGACCCGTTGAACAATGGAGCTGTCAAACTAGCTTAATGCATGTCTGGGCCCTTTTTTTTCTTTTTCTTTCTCAACGCCCTTTTTATCTGCTATAATCTTGTTTGTATAGACTATACGGAATGAATAGCTTTTGGTACTGCTTGTTTGTGGTTTTGTGCTTTTAAAAAATTTAATATCTGCCGTTCATAGAGCTTTTTGCATTTTGCAGCTATGTTGGTTGGATTAAGTTAAAGATTTATTGCTTACCTCTCTGTTAACTACAGAAAGAAATGTATTGATTGAGACTGCTTGTAATACCATTATCATTCTGGCAAATACCTTGTTATCAGACATGCCTCTACAGTATTTATGCTTGGGGATTTAAAATTTGTCTATTTGCTACATTACAGAATGTAGCAAGAAAGAAGTTAAGAGAAATATTCCTGTGTTGAAGTAAATTATAATTTTTAATCCTGATCTCCTCTTTTGGCATACAAATAGAGAAATGGTTTAGAAATTCAAAGATAAGTGAGAACTTTTGCCCTTATTATTTTGATCACAAACTATTATTATATAGCCTGTTAAGTTAAAGGTCTCTGTGGAACATATTGATTTCTGATATATGGTTATGTGCTCATAAAAATGCATTTCCACGAAGGGCAAACATTTCTCACATCCTCAATTTTTTTTTCTTTTTATGACATAAGCATCTATTTCTAACGTGAAAACAGTGAGACTTCAAAAAGAGAAAATGGAAAAATCTGTTTTGAACTTCTCATAATATTAAAATCACTTTTATTCTCAAAATATATATAAAAGAATGGACCTTATAATATTAAATGGTGCCCTGGCCAGTTTGGCTCAGTGGATAGAGCGTCAGCCTGTGAACTGAAAGGTCCCAGGTTCAATTCTGGTCAAGGGCACATGCCTGGGTTGTGGGCTCGATCCCCAGGGGGGGACTTGCAGGAGGCAGCAGATCCATGATTCTCTCCGTATCATGGATGTTTCTATCTCTCTCTCCCTCTTCCTTCCTCTCTGAAATCAATAAAAATATATTTAAAAAATAATATTAAATGGTAATTTATTCACATGACAATCATCACATTGAGATTGGTTTCTGTAAATAATATTTTTTTACCTAACATTTTAATGTTTTGTTTTATTTAGCTGCTTGTGCCAGAGCACTATTTTGAAAAATATCAGTAAATTTATGGAGAGATATTAAGGACCTAATTTTTAAAAACAGAAGGAGAGTCATTTTAAAGGGCAAAATTTAAAGATATTTAGTTACAATTATTTCCTCTTAGGTTATATTGTAGTTTAAATTAGTGAAAATACCGGTAAAAAAGGAACAAGATGTATTCTTTATGAAAACACAGTTATGAAATAGTAACTGTTTTTTAGAGTTTGGACTTACATTTTAATTTATTAAACTTAAGTTGAAATGTTATGAAATACTTAACTCAGAATAAATTAATGTTACAGGCTAAAAAAAAATGCCTTCTTAAGTATAGATTTTTCTATGGACAATATTTTCAGAGCCTGTGTGGACCCAAACGTATCTGCAGTATAATGATATTTTTAAAGTTATCCATTGTGAATAGAATGGATTTTAAATGCGTACTTATTATGTTCTCTTACTCCCAATGGGATCTGAACTGCTCACTCCATCGGGTATGCCAATAATTGCTTTTAGGATGAGCTCATAAAAGGTAATTGGTGAAGCTTTATAACTGAAGCTGGCCCACTGTTACCAGCACACCTAGATGCTGCTTTCATGGGAAATTTTTATTCCAAAGCAAAGGTTGCAAAGCAAATTTTTTTGTGGTTTGGAAGAAAAATAGTCCCCTGTGCTCCTTAGCTGCCTGTCAGTAGCTCACTGAAATAAAGAGATAACTTGGGAACCTCCATGTTGAATTTTTGACTAAATTATAATTATTTCCCTGAGATCTATTCACTTGGATTTCTAGGTGGTCTTGAGATCCCCTTTTCAGCATTCCACATCCATGCTCTCTTTTCCTTTAGCCTGCTGGGGAAGGTAGGAGATTGCCTAAAGTTGGCAAACTTGTCTACATCTATGTTCACAACAGTAACAAGATGTGTAATCTGTACCTTGCCATCAGTGTGGTAATGCCCCTCCATAGTGACCTAAAGAAATGTCAAAGTAAATTTTAACTATAAGCCAGGACTTGCAGAAAAGAAATAGCAAAAGATTCAAACCGGGAAAATGGCTTCTTTCAATAGAGTGACCAGTGCACCCTTAACACACAAGCCTCCGGAATACCCACGTAGCCATGCTCAGCAGGCCACAGGCTGAGATCTGTAACCTCGATGTATTGGTATCCCTTTATTTGTTAAAATAAAACCTCACCATTTTCTCTCTTTTTTTAAAAACAGTAGTGTATACAATAGCAAAATATTCTTCTGGGACTGAAAATCAAAGAAGAACATTTGATTAATATGCATATCTGGAACTTTATAGCAAGTACAGATTGTGCTTGAATAGGTAGGAAGTCATTCCAAGAGTGAATCAATACTAATTATTGTAATCAGGGGGGTTAATTAGGTGAGAATGTGGCTGATGGGAAGTTCATTGCTCAGAGACCTGGAAATACCCAGGTTGATGAAAAGAAAGGCAGGATGCAAAAAGAAGAGTGCTGTGTGGGAATGATTGCTCCGACTCGAGGGGTCAGTGTTCGCAGAGGCGAAGCACACCTGATTTGGTGTGATCGTGGTAGTGAGGAAATTAGAAATCTCCAACTTAGGTCCTTGTGTAGAGATTTCTGTAAAAGTCATTGGAACTGCCGCTTGTTTAGTGGCATCTCGCCCAGATCCATAGCATCTTTCTGCACCTCTTCAAACAGTAACAAGTACAGTCTATTCCGTTGCAATCATGCCTTCGATCATCCTTATTAGCCTTCCTGAATTTCTTTCTACGGTTTGGTGATTCCTGGGGATTTCCCCTTTCATAAAACTATTGATTGCTTCTGTAATGTTTATTGGCTTTGGGAATTTTCTGAACTCACAGTGACTTTTTTTTTCTGTAGGAAAGATGAGGCGGCAGTGGTTTGGAGAGGATTAAAACCTGTGGCATTTTCCTAAGGGACATGGGGAAGAGGGTGTCAGAGAAAGGAAAGCATATGTGAGGTTTTAATGTTGTAGCCCATTAAGACTGGAAATGAAGTGTCCTAGAGCTGTAGCACCTTTCTGATCACATGACACCAATCTACAGAGATTGGGCTGAGATGGAAGCCAGACATACTTGTAAGAGTGTGTGTGTGTGTGTGTGTGTGTGTGTGCTTAACCCTGACTTGTGATGAGGTACACTTGGTTCCCAAATGCAGTCTTCTGCTTCACGTGATATCTTTAAGGATTATCGTGCACAGGTATGTTTGTCTTCTCCATAGCATTCTCCTCCCTTTGGGACTCATCCCAAGCCCATTTCCTTGTATGTCAAGGCCATCAGAGTTAACGGAAACTGGCATCTGTGGGGAGAGGATGACAGTGGCCCAGAGTGACAGGTATTAGCAGGACAACTCAAGCTGCCACCTCAGCCCATTCCAAGTTGACCCGCCCATGACTGGCTGCTTAGGACTGTGATGAATCACTGGAGTTTATGAAGCAGGACTTGCCAACATGCCCTCGGAGCAAAAGAAACACTAGAATGTTCCTGTAAAATCATTCTGTTCGACCCGCTTTGTTGTCTTGGCCAAGAAGAGCTGTCCGGGGCTTTTTAAATGCCTGTCTTGAGAAAGGTGGCAGCTGCAGTCCGTAAAACTCTGCTTAAACCTATGGATGGCATTGCTGGCTTCTAGCTGGCGTGTGAACAGACTAGAATGGGCACAGCTGTGCCTGATGCAGACATGGATCAGATGCTTCTCACCCCTCCCGGGACGCTGCGCATCTCAGTAATTCAAGGGCCCTGCAATGTGGTTGTCTTTGTCATGGTATTCCTTTGTTAATATCTTGGTCTGGGACCCCAGCTCTCTTTTGGGTTCTGTGAGACGGCTCACTGCTCATTCAGAGGTGATTTAAGAAGCGCTTCTGTAAATGAAAAGTGCACTGAGTTGGGGGTGGTTGGCATGAGTTCCTGGTGGCAGCAGTTAGGATTCCTTTGACCTTCTCTTTGGAAACTGACTTGATAAAAAGGGATGGAGACCTCGTTCCAAGCCCCAGAGCCTACTCTCCATCAACCAGAATCGTCCTCTTCCCTCTGGTTTAGATTGTTGGTCTCAGACGTCGAAGTGTCAGCGGAAACTCTAATGCTATAGAACAATGACATTGAGACTGGCTGTCTCTTCCTTCCCACCTGCCAGTTCCAGGTTTAAACAAAGATTGGAGGGTGCGAGTGTTATGATTGGAGGTAAGAAATAACATCAAAATTTATTAACCATCGACTCTATGCCTGGCACTATATGAGGTGGTTTCTTTTATCTTTTCTAATTTAATTCTTACATATATCCATGAGGTCTGTTATTCCCATTTTAAAGCTGAACAAACTGAGCTTGAGAAAGGTAAAGTAATAGGCCTAGAGACACAGCTTGTAGTGGAAGGGATTCTAACTCAGGGCTCAAACAACTCTTTCCTTGGCCAACTTGAAAGTATAACAATTGGATATTTGACACATAAAAGCAAAGTCTTCCTCTGGGCCTGCATGCCCACTGTGGACTGTGATTGGTACCCACCTCCTGGTTTTGCCACTGAGTAAGCCGTGAAGTCAGAAAGGGAAAAGAAAGCGAACAAAATCTCAGCAGTGTTTTGCTTCTGAGTTCTGACCACAACTCCCCTCTGTGTCCCGGCTTGTTCGTGAGGTCTTTGAATTAAAGCACCTTTGAATTAAAGCGTCCTAAGCCTCACTTTTCTCAGGCTTTAATCTGTATAATGGGAACAAATGTTGGAAGGAATAATGGAGTACTTTAAAGCTTTATGAAGTTGAAACATGACTTTTTATCTGCATGCATGGCCAAAATATGTCATGCTGGGATCATAACCAATCTGGCAATAAAGACATATTGTGCTCAATATAGGACAGAGCCTCAGCCATCAAGAAGCTCACAGCAGTTGTGAGACAGAGCAGTGGGTAAGAAGGTATCAAGTGGTGTAATGCAGAGGAGGGGGACATTGACCTAGGCCTTGAAGGACCGATGAGTGAGGAGGAGAGGGAAGATGTTCTTAGAACACCCTGGTCTTATCTTTCTATTAAAAAGAGCAAAACAAAATCCTCAGCCTCATCATCTTTCTTTTTCAGATTCTCAAGGTCATTCACATCTCTCCTTCTCTCTAACCTTGCCACATTCCTATGAAATAGGACAAATGTAGCTATTAGCCTCCAGAGAGTATGGGGAAACTAAGTGATTGGGTAACACAAAGGTTTATACTCAGCAGTAGAGACAAGATGAGAGAACACATTCCACTTAGCTTGGGTAGGTAGCTACACCACTTTTCCATGAAGATTTTAGGTAGGTTTTTTGATTGTTTGTTTGTTTTAAGAGAAAGGGACAAAAAATCTTTTTTTTCCTAATGGACTTCATGGGAATTAGCATCAAAAGCAAGCTTAAATAAAAAGCCACTTGGGATCTTTTGAAAACCTCTATCATAAGCTAAAAATGGCTAGAGATTTGAACCATATTGTAGGGAAAAAAATAAATTTCCTGTGCTCAAAACCTTAATGTATTTTCAACCTCCATGTCACATTAATAGCTTGGTTATATAATTGCGGTGGGAATAATTAGGCTAACACATTGTACTTCTTATCTGAGGATCATGGTAGGTGTTGATTTTCTAGCCAGTCATCCCGACAAGGAAATGAGGGCCACCCATGTGACAAAGGTCTAGCGAGGAATCAGAAAATTAAATGGTGTTCCCAGCGTCCATCAACTCTGTGGCAGAATCACATGCAGAATTCAACAGGTGTGGTTCTTAAATCGCATAATCTTTTTCACTCAGTTTGAAAGCAGCATTTGCCTTCAAGAGTCTAGTCTGCATACACCATATCAGATGACTTCTGATCCTCGTAACCAGAAGCTCTTTGATGGGGCTCTGTCATCAGCGTGGATAAAGCAGATTCATGCATTTTGTTTTGCAGAACCCCTGGCTTTTGCTCTCTAATCCTCACTCTAATTCATTTGTTCAGGGAAAGGAGAGACATTCAGGCAAATGGGGCTGTCATGCCTGCAGAGATTTCCTCTCAAGTTGAGATTGTGATTCCTGTCAAGGGCTGTCTAGGGCCGTGGTCGGCAAACTGCGGCTCTCGAGCCACATGCGGCTCTTTGGCCCCTTGAGTGTGGCTCTTCCTAAGCCTTAGGAGTACCCTAATTAAGTTAATAACAATGTACCTACCTATATAGTTTAAGTTTAAAAAATTGGGCTCTCAAAAGAAATTTCAATCGTTGCACTGTTGATATTTGGCTCTGTTGACTAACGAGTTTGCCGTCCACTGGGCTCTAGGGCAACCCCCTCCCCCTTAGGCTAAAACTTCCATTTCTCTTTCTTTCACCCCCACCTGTTGCTGGTTTCTCTCTGGACCTAGTATTTTGCCTGCTACTGTATCCACCCAGCTGCTGCCACTCAGCTGTTGTCCTCCATCAAGCAACCATTTCTCCTTTTTAAATTTAACAACACGTGACAGTAAGATGAGAACTTTGGGCCAGTTGGGGAAAACCTTTTGTGGGGGTGGGAGTGTTGAAGGGCAGATTGCCAAGAACTAAAACCCTCATTCTGATAGGTATAAATGTTGTTCCTACCGCCAGCCTGGCACCAGATAAGGGTGCCTGGGATAGTCTGACAAATCTCGGCATCTTCAAGAGGCCACTGAAACATTCCTTCAGAGTTTTTTTTTTTTTTTTTCCTGGGTGCCTTTGTGTACAAATCGCCATGCTGGACAGACAAGCCTTGTTTGTCTCCCCATCCTTTCTCCATTCCCCTTCCCAATTTTCACATCCGACTTACTCACTTCGTGGGACACAATCGTACAGCCTCCCCCTCCCACCCCTTGTCTGGAAGGAAGCCCAACCCCAGAGACAGCTGTTCCTAGGTCGGAAATCAGCCTTGGTCAAGGCTAAGGCAAACTTGATTTTTCTGGCAGATAAGCAGCCAACAACAACTCATTTCACTTTTGTAGTCACCTGCCTCTTCAGACACCAGCTGTAGAGGGAAGCTTCTGGTATTGTCTGGCTTCCATTTGAGAGAGAGAGCGAGAGAAAAGAGAAAGCCTAGGGTGGGGGGAACAAAGAAGGCAGCAGCGGTGTAATGGAGAAAGAAGGAAAAAGGAAAAGCAAGTTAGAGAGGGAAGTGATGAGCTGGCTGGGCTCTGGGTCTGTCAGATCCCCAGTGTTAACCTTTCATCCCCTTGGAATGGAAGCTTCTGAAAACCCTAGAAGGGCACCGCATTTGAGAGCCAGAAGGTATGTATGCAAAGAATGATCTTCAGGTTGAGGGCCTCTTCAGAAGGGAGATAAATTCAACAGTATGTGTTTTTGCTCTATTAAAAACAGATTCAGGAAAATACAATATTGCAAAAAGCCAGTAGCAGCTGTTCTCAAGGGAGAGTGACTATTTAAAATTCCCGTAAAAATGTAAAATATGAATTTAATAACGATCTCATCTTTATTGGCATTTAATTTCACTTAAGTTGTTCTTAAGACTGATAAAATCTCCATTCCAGAAGCTTTCAAAAGTGTGTGGGGGAGATAATAAGGCGATAATTTTAAACTTATGATTGGTGATGTACTTATTTTTTAGATGATACTCTTATGAAGCTAAGAAAATATATATTTACAATGTCTCACTTAAGGATCTGTTTGTTTGTTTCCAAGTTGCTAATAAAACTGGGTAAACCCAGAACAATCCCATGGCCACAAAGTCAGATACTCTCTCAGGTACTTAAAATTCATGCAGATTTCAAATTTATTGGCTGGAAATGATGGGAAATCCCCTTATAGGACCTCTATTTCCTGCTTCAAATGGCTTTGAGCACACTGGGCTTTTTTTTTTTTTTTTTTTACATAAACCAAATAGCTATGTTAATAAAATTTGAATTTGGAAATGGGACTGAGGAAAGATGTTTTGGATTCTAGTTTGTAATGATAAGCCAGAAGTGAGGCGGGGGGTGGGGGACCCTTTTACAAAGGTGGCTTTTTGAGTAGACAAAGCAGTGCTGGTTCATCTATAGTCACGTAGCTGATAGGTTGCTTTTAAAGAGATTACGATGCATAAAGTTATGTGTAGGAATATTTTTTAATGGAGATTTGTCATAAAATATACAGGGTTGTCTGCAGGAGAAGAAAATTCTATAGATGAAACACCAGTCTCTAAGTTGTCATATATACATGTACAAAGATGCTGAAAGGTCTGTAGTTGAGGGACTACATTCTGGTTCATTGATTGAGGGGGGTGACAGGAATAGGATTGTTTGATTTCAAGCAGTGTGTACTCTATGTACAAATGCATTTATTAGCATTCTGTTTCTATTGAGGGTTTTGTTCTTTTTTAAAAAATGCCAGTGATAATTCAGTGCTCAAACAATGACATTGGACAAAACTCAGTTTGAGATGAGGCATGAGGGGGAAAGGGGTTTGCTGAAACAGCACAGTGCACCCCATTGCCTTGGAAGGCCTCATATAAAAATGAGGTCATTCAGAAACTTTCCCTTGAAGAGCTTCCAATTCTTGAATTGCCTTTTGTTTGGGAAATGAATAGCAAGTTGATTAAAAAAAGAAAAAGAAAAAAAGGAGACAATTAGGGAAGGTAGGGGGATGGGCCTAGGGAAGAGCTTGAGGTTTTTCTGCAACGAAGCTAAAACTATGAGGAACGTCATGGTTCCCGACAGCTCTGTCCTTCATGGTGTCACCAACCAGGTGGCATCCACAAGAGGAGCCTGCTAATGGCCCCATCCTCTCTCACTGCTGTTAGTAAGATCCTTGGCTATAAAATAGCTTCATTGAACCCGAGTGTTCAACAGCCCCCAGTGGAGCTGTCTGCCAAATAACTCCAACTGCCAAAACATGCTACCTGGTGGCTCATTACTGCACGAAAATTTAAAAAGGGGCCCCACTGAGTTGTATTCATATATATATATATATATATATATAGCCTTCTGTCAAAGCATTGAAATGAAAAATTTAAGCTTTTCATCAGGTGGTATTTGGTTGGGTTTTTGTTTTGTTTTTGGTTTTCTGCTCAAACCTTTGAAATTTGTGTACATATGCTGATACCATGGAAACAAAAAACCCTATGGGATGGGTGTGTGTGTGTGTGTTTTGCTTCTCTCTGGCACCTACATCAAGTGCATTCGCTACATTACTTGTGTATTTGGCTGCCAAACTATTTAAACTCAACTGTATCCCATAAGCTTTCCTTGACTCATGCCGTCACTGTATCCCACATAAGAGTGATCTTTTATATTTGACCCCAGTTTTGCTTCTCACTCTAAATGGTAAAGCAAGTGTGCTTTGAAAACTCTGGTACACTAGCTGTTGAATAAGGCAATAACCTATGCACTTGTAATTCTTTCTCTATGACCTACTTACACACTACTTCACCCTCCTTATAGTATGATTAAAAGCTTCTTTGAATCCACCATCGCCTCCAGGGATTGGAGGCAAGAATTTAACAAACTGCTGAGAAGGCTTAAGTCAGTAAGAGGGCTTCCCTACAGCTTCTCCCAACTAATTCACATGCAATTAAGGGGAAAATAAATATTTCAGAAGTGTACATGTTAATGAAGCCTTTTCTACCTTATGGAATGTAGACATAGATGGAGCTTTATTCCAGAGCTGATTTGAAAATATTTTTTCTTTTGATTAATGCAGTTGTGCTCTGCTTCTGTTCATTCATTTTAAAATAAATTTGTTACATAGTCAGCTCATTATATACATTTGGGATTTATGTAAATAATGGGTAGAAAACCAAGAACTGTCAAGGTTTGTCTCATTTATCCAACTAATTATTAAAATCATTGAAAGACCAACAGAATTCTTAAAATTTTAAAGGTAGCCTGCAGTAGCTGAGGGAGGGGTAAATGTAACCTAGTATTATTAGGAAAAGTTTGGGCATTTTGAATGTACAAATTCATTTTATTGCACCTGCTTTTCAATTCCTTAAGAATCTAGACCTGGTTCCTCAGAAAGGCAATGCTTTCAAATGAAGGTTAGTCCTAGCCTTACATTCAATGCTCTTGGAATTGGAATTATCTTGGTCAAAAGCCAGATGTACTGTTCAGCTGAAGAAGGAAACGGAGTGAATTATGTATGTTTGGCCTTAATTGAATACTCCAGGCCTGTTACTCTATATTGCTCAATGCATCAAGCCTGGATTTAAATTGCTATGTAAATTTAAATTGGTATATACATATCTATTTTCCTTCATAACCTCTAAAGATGGTCAATTCTCATTACTACACAAGAAATTGGTGAGAAAAAAATATTTTTTCCTCCATATTGTGATGTCTGATACATTTAGCTACAAGCAGTACATTTACACGTGACTAAATTGTTTAACCCCCTGGCTACCGTGATTACCAAGAGGCAAACTATTAACGTGAGCTCTGCGATTTATGAGGTTGCCTTAGAATGTGAATTAGTCCATGAAGTAGTTTTACATACTACTTGTGACGTTGTGAAAAGTTCAGTTTCATCCAAATAACCAAACAATAAAACAATAATGAGAATACTAAATTAGAATGCCACCATATACATCATTTATCTTTCAAGAATTTGAGCAAATCACCTGGGAAAATCAAACTCACCTGCTTCTATTTATTTGTAAGTGTCTTGTCATTTTTCTCAATTCCTATCAGTAAATCAGTCACAAATCTTAAATGGGTATTTAAGCTTCGTGGCCATGTAGACCTAACACTGTTCCATGAAGTCACTGTTGCTTTTTTAAGCCTTGTATTAAATACTAGGAACTGGCAAATTCATGATTTATCTTTTTAAAAGAAAACATGATTTATTACTGTTTCTTATTTCCATTCCTTTATAATTCTTCGTGTTTTCAAGATGATACAAAAGGAATCATAACTGTACAGAGATTGATTCGTCTTTCTCCTTAAAGCTCTGAGATAAGTCCCGGAATGTCACTTGGGCCATTTCTGAGATATTTACTTTGGTTAAACCACGAATCCTATTTCAGTTATTTTGGTTCGTTCACACACAGTCAAGCATATCACACCGAGAGCATGCAAACATTTGGGATGATTCTGTCTCCGGTGACTTTGGGATATGGTTTTGACCGGCCCGTGAACTAGGCTTTGGCCACACATTGGCACGAAACCTAGCATCGCTTCTTGGGCCTCCTGCCAGCGCCTGGAAACGGGGAATTAAGAGGAACAGGGCAGACTCCGTGCGTTGAGTATCTCTAGATGCTCTGGGACCCTAGGAAAAGTCAGGCTATTTTTAAAGCCGGTGAGCTCAGCAGCCCCAGCCGCCTGCCTGGGGCAGGTCCCTCCCCCGGGCGGGCCCTCA
>NW_005369365.1:227077-262150 GCF_000412655.1 Myotis brandtii | reverse complement strand
GGTCTGGGCTCGGGGATGGCCAGCGGGGCGCGGCGTCCCGGGGTGGAGAGCGCGCGTGCACGCTCGTGCCATTGGAATTGCGGGGCTGTGGGAGCTCCGGTGACCCCTTTAAAGATCCCTTCTTACCAAATTATCCGCTCATCTGACTTTCCATTTGCCAAGATTCCTTTCCTGCGGTGGGAGAGTGGGAGGAGAGAAGAGGAAAGAAAGAAAAAAAGGGAGGGGGCGGTTAATTATAAAGCATTACAATAGCCAGGTGTGCTCCCTGGCAGAAATTAGTGGTAATTTTTACGTAATCGTGGTGGTTTTGTCTGGGATGCAGCCTATAATTTAATAATTAATGTGCTTCTGGTTGTTTTACATGTCGTCAAACGAGGGTAGTTTATTGGGAGAAGTAGGGAGCTGGGGTTCCTGAGGAAAGGGAAGTATGCCTCATTTTTATCTGGTTGGTTAGTCTTGATGGTGCCTGAGCTGGTAAGAGAAACTTTGATCCCCTCAGCAGGACCTACCTGTGTGTCAGGAGTGTGGTGGAAGGAAAACCTGAAGAGAGAGACCAGGGATTGCCAGAAGTGGGTCTAAAAGGTCTGTGTCCATTTAGAACTGGAATATGTGAAATTGTCAATTATCGGGCAAGATTTTTGGTAGTGAATCCAGGCTACAATTAATCTAGGGAAAAAGGACTGCTATCCTTGGTAAGAGTCCACATAGAATGTTCCCTATTCTGCACACTGTTAAGACTTAACATCCATATTCTTTCTGGCACATTACTGTACTTGTAGCAATTTTCATGCCATTCCGAGCTTTATGATCCATTTCCCTGGCAACTAACTTTCCCCTACGGTGCTAGATTCTTTTTCTTGTATGTTAAATGTTATGAGTTGAGAGGTTCTTGAGAAACTCCGCAGCGGCCAATTATTTGAGCCCCTAGGAATTTTTTTTTAATGGGGGCAGGGGATGATAGTATCTGTTAAATGAGAATTGTCTTTTCACTCAATATTAAGAACATTAACTTGCTTGTACACACGATCAGGTTCATTATCTCAACTAAGGTAATCAGATAATATAAATTAAAATATTGAATTTCTTTTTGGCAGTTTTCTCAGAGAAATTAATCTTGGTTAGTAACATTCCCATGATATTTGTTTTAAAAGGGCTCTGTCTTGTCCTCCTTAAATGTGTGTGTGTGTGCGTGTGTGTTATATAGATATATAATAGATGTTTGCACATTAGCTTTTGAAAGTTTTGTGTGTTTTCTCCTCTCCAGAGGAATGTGGGGCTGAACTGAAGGATTGGCTTATCATGATTTTGAGTTTATGGTCACCTGCTATGTAAGTGGCCATAATATATCTAGCTAATGAATGCTCTGTGAATTTAAAGTGTTAGTGGCCTCTGAAAGGTGCTGTCTCTTGTCAGTTAAATTATGAAAGTTTAATTTGTCCTTTTCATTAGGTGGATAAAGGTGGCTTGTTCAAAATATTTGCTCTGAATAGAGCCTTTGTATTTTAGCCACAGAATACCCATACAAATCCTAAGGTCACTTCTACCCCACTTCTCTTCCAGATGTTAGTTATTTCCAAATGATGTCCTTTGGCATCAAACTTAAATTGTTTTCAGGGTTTGCCAACGATTGCTTAATTGACCTTTTACAAATAGAGGAAAAGTAGAGGATTTTTAAATGATGATCTTCTTATTTGTCTCCTTAGCCCTGAGAATACCGTACCATGTTTTCCGAAAGAGTTTGCAATTAACTCATATTAGAGACTAACGTTGGGAATATAGAAGGGTGTGGGGGAGGGCATTGGTCAATTGAAAATACTTTCGCCACATTCATACAGTTGATATGATAGCTGTGTGGCTTTAATGTTGTCCAGACTGGTTATCATGTATGGCATATTGCCCTTTGCATTGAATTTCAGTTGGCTAGATATTGGCCTGTTCCTATAAGGAAGTTAAATAAAGCATAGGGGCTTTACTTGTGCTGATTTCTTTTAGAGCAGTAGGATGTATTTTTGATGGCATTTTCCCAGGAGAATGAATACATTAGATAAGTTTGTAAGATGTAATATGTTTGAGTCCTGGAGGCAGATGAACAAATAGCTTTGGAGATGAATTATTACGCTTCGTGGCCCCACAAGCCATCCAGTGTTTAAAAAGCCCAGGTCACTGAAGGCTCTATTGTGGTATAGAATTATTAGGACATATGCTTCTAAGTCTTGGGGTTTTCATATTCATTAATAAACTGTAAGTGGAAATGGACCCTTTAAATTATCTTAACTAGTAAAGTTTAGTTGTATCATGTGCAATAAAGATGAAAATAAAATAGGAACTGTTTTTTTTTTAATCTGTTCTAAACTGGGGTAGCTGGTTTTGGATTGGTCTTGGGGGTTTCCTCCTTTGTCTCACCTTTTTAATGATCATATATGCATTTAGGGTTTCTAAAAGTTTTTTAAAATTTTGAACAAAAATATAAGAAATAATATCTTGGAAGTGAGAAATTACAGATGGGAAAATCTATAAATGCAACTGCAAAAGTACTAATTCAGATTGTGATGTTAAAATAACATGCTGAGAAGAAGCTACCAATAAGTTAAAATGAAATCTTATTTTTTCCCCCACAATCGGTAAGTAACCTTATTGAAAATGACAAAAGTTATCCTGAGTGTAAATTCATCAATTTGGTGAGTTCCCCTGCTGTTCATTAAATCCTTCCAAGTATAAGGATAACTAGGAATATCTATTTGTGTCTAATTGAACTGAAACTTGGTTCTAGGGTTGTCATTGTTAAAGTTGAAAGGGGAGTTAGAGACCATCTCATCGGCCCTTGTTTTATAGATTAAGAAATTATTAGAGGGACAATGCGACCAGTCCAAGAAGGCAACATAATTACTGCTTTCCCCCTTTCCCCCCTGATATGCCAAAAATGTGAGTCATTAATTGAATGCCTGCTATGTCTCAAGACACTTTATCTACAGTCTCTAACCTTCACAGTAGATCTGCAGAGTGGTTATTACACTCATTACCCAGGTGATCCTTAAAGAGGTGACATGCTTGCCTTGTGCCACATAGGCAGGAAGTGGAAAAGCTGTGGATGGCTTGTGGGTGTGTGTTACATAAATGCATGCTCACATGTTAATTCGAGAGAAGAGAGATCAATGAACTAAATAGGCCTTTATTTTTGTCAGAAAAACAAAATGGTGCCACGTGGGAATGATTGAGCATTATAGGAAATGCATACCAAGTTTTCAGACTTCACTATCTAATTTAATTAAATTGAGTTTATTCTCTGATTTGATTCAAATTTGCACAGTATTCCATATTTCAGTAAAGAGAATCTGTTTTAATTAAAAATATATTTTTGTTTATACAGTACCAGCAAAATGAAAGTCAGAAGCAGTGTTTCCTTTTTTTTTTTTTTTAGATGGCATTTAAAGTGTTTTTGGAAAATGCCATTATAAATAATAAAGTACAGAGATTACTGAGATTTATCACCTGATCCATGATGGTCATGAGAGAAAATTAAAACGAGGAGACTCCAAAGAAAAGATCTATGCATATAGTTCTTCAAAGATATTTTAAAAATATTTTTTCAGGTGGGACTTCTCAGGTAACACTGCATATTTTCATATCACCTGCCTCCTGAGACCCAAAGCTCACCCCACATCGGCATTCAGAACACTAATGCTATCTTTGATCTGGGTAAGAGGTATTACTTTACTTGTTAAGTCTTGCTGTTTAATTGTAATTTGCTGGATTGAGGTTACTTTGGCATCTGTTGTGGAGATGCAGGGAACTGGGGGGAACAAGAACCTTGCAAAAACAAGATAAAAAGGACATAGGATTTTCAGATATGAACCTAGTAATTAAGATGTCATGGGACCACTTAGAATGTTTTTCACCTCAGTGTTTTTCCTACCCAACAACAGCAATAATAACAGTATATTTGGCCTCTGATAAAAGACTGCATTCGTACTCTCCATCCCCCGCCTTTTCTTTTTAACACAAACCCCCAAACTTTTCTTTCTCTTTACCCCTTGTGGTTTGTTTCTTACAAGTTAAACACTCATTCACTTCTTATAAAAAGACAGGTAATGTTTGGGCATACACAATAATCTGATAAACTGTCAGACAACCAGCACACATATGATGTAGGTACATATTGTGCCAAAATTTGGGTGGAGTTCCTTGTGGAGGCTTATGGGTAGACTCAGGAGACCAAATATCAACAGGGGTGTGATGTCACCGTAGTGAATGAAAGACAAACCTCACAACTGCTAAACAACACTGTGAACATCCCTTATCGTATTGGCATTTCAGTGGGAACTTGATATTTTCAAGGAGTTGCAAGGAGAGGAGTTACTAAGCCATTCATGTGTTGCACTTCCTGTGCTGAACTTCACCCAAACTTCGTCTGTATTTCCAGTTTAGAGTGTTAATGCCAGCGGGTTCTGTTTTTTTCGGGGGGGGGTGTGTCCCATTTTGCTTTCTGTTCGAAGATTAGGACACGACAAAGGAGTCAGCCATTTGTCCATATAGGATGTGTTCTAGGAAACTGCAGAAGGGAGTGCTGGGAAGGTTGTACCCATTGGCAGTTCATCAGCACCTGCACGTGCTCATGCCCTCGTGTCTGTGCCACTACCGGGGAGGGATGGTAATCTAACAAAGCCAACATCAGCCCTGTGCTACTTGTGTAGCAGAGCAGAAAATGTATTTTTATTTTTCCCTAAGAAAAAGCTCTTGCTCAATCTAAGAGAAATGGAGTTGTGCACTCCTGGAAAAACCTTTGAGGGAAACAAAAACCAATTAGCTCAGTAAATGTGCCGCTCTCAGGTAATTGTCAAATAATTATTCCCCTTCAGCGTCATCACTGTTTAATTGTGCCATCCAATATTCTGCTCTGAATGCGGATGGGAAGGGATGGAAACCTCACTTCCCTCCTGGGATTTCCTTTTTCATTTACTGCGAGCCTTAGACTCCTCTTAAAGGACTTTTAAAAGAAAGGGGAGACTTTGAGCCTCTTTCCTCTTCCCATTTGTCCTAAGTCACAACAGAAAGTGGTTACTCCCACTAGCTTTATGGAAATACAATTCCAGTTATGCAGCTGAAATGCCAGTGAGCCTGTCTGAGATTTCCACTGTCGCTCTGCGACACCCAGAGCTTTATGAACGGTCTGTTTTCGGAAGTGCAGGTTGTATATTATGCTCTGAGACTGAGAGCGATGCTTTCAAATCGGCTGATGATGTAAAATGGAATGCTAATAAATATGTAATCATATGGCTCTCAAAATGACAGATGAGTACAAGTTCGGGTGTGTTTTTTTTTGTTGTTGTTGTTAAATTTTAATTACTCCTTGGAATGAATGCCTCAAAGCTAACTTGCCAGCAAATTATTAGACTCATTTTCCCTCCTGAAGATGTATGTGCTTATGGGTAGACTCAGGAGACCAAATATCAACAGGGGTGTGATGTCACCGTAGTGAATGAAAGACAAACCTCACAACTGCTAAACAACACTGTGAACATCCCTTATCGTATTGGCATTTCAGTGGGAACTTGATATTTTCAAGGAGTTGCAAGGAGAGGAGTTACTAAGCCATTCATGTGTTGCACTTCCTGTGCTGAACTTCACCCAAACTTCGTCTGTATTTCCAGTTTAGAGTGTTAATGCCAGCGGGTTCTGTTTTTTTCGGGGGGGGGTGTGTCCCATTTTGCTTTCTGTTCGAAGATTAGGACACGACAAAGGAGTCAGCCATTTGTCCATATAGGATGTGTTCTAGGAAACTGCAGAAGGGAGTGCTGGGAAGGTTGTACCCATTGGCAGTTCATCAGCACCTGCACGTGCTCATGCCCTCGTGTCTGTGCCACTACCGGGGAGGGATGGTAATCTAACAAAGCCAACATCAGCCCTGTGCTACTTGTGTAGCAGAGCAGAAAATGTATTTTTATTTTTCCCTAAGAAAAAGCTCTTGCTCAATCTAAGAGAAATGGAGTTGTGCACTCCTGGAAAAACCTTTGAGGGAAACAAAAACCAATTAGCTCAGTAAATGTGCCGCTCTCAGGTAATTGTCAAATAATTATTCCCCTTCAGCGTCATCACTGTTTAATTGTGCCATCCAATATTCTGCTCTGAATGCGGATGGGAAGGGATGGAAACCTCACTTCCCTCCTGGGATTTCCTTTTTCATTTACTGCGAGCCTTAGACTCCTCTTAAAGGACTTTTAAAAGAAAGGGGAGACTTTGAGCCTCTTTCCTCTTCCCATTTGTCCTAAGTCACAACAGAAAGTGGTTACTCCCACTAGCTTTATGGAAATACAATTCCAGTTATGCAGCTGAAATGCCAGTGAGCCTGTCTGAGATTTCCACTGTCGCTCTGCGACACCCAGAGCTTTATGAACGGTCTGTTTTCGGAAGTGCAGGTTGTATATTATGCTCTGAGACTGAGAGCGATGCTTTCAAATCGGCTGATGATGTAAAATGGAATGCTAATAAATATGTAATCATATGGCTCTCAAAATGACAGATGAGTACAAGTTCGGGTGTGTTTTTTTTTGTTGTTGTTGTTAAATTTTAATTACTCCTTGGAATGAATGCCTCAAAGCTAACTTGCCAGCAAATTATTAGACTCATTTTTCCCCCTCCTGAAGATGTATGTAAATTAAGTTTAGGCTGCATGTGGACTAAAATACCATTTCAGTTTATTATTCTGGACTTTTCCACCAGACTTATTTGGCTTTTTACATAAGGTCAGATTTTAAATAAAGAAATCTATTCTGATGAGACCTCAGTTTAAATGAGTTGTGCTCCCTTTCATGAAGAGTCGTATAGATAGATGACCTATACATAGAATTTCTTTGACTAATTGTGCTTTAAAGAGGGGAATGCAGAATGTTTTGATTTTAAGCCTTAGTAATGAGAGAAATCAAGGAGCTTTTTCTCTTTAATGAAACCGTATGGTTCTCTCTGTTATGGCCACAGAAATAAGTTCCCACAACCCACCCACCAGCTGCTTTGTCTGACATTTATAGGCTCAAATAAGACTGGCGATTTCCTACTTTCACATGTGATGGTGTTGACTCACTCCTCAGAGGGAATACAGTTAATTTCAGTTGATTTATTTAACATTTTGACATAACTTTGGACAGCGTGAAACTTTTTATTTTTTAGTACCACAGGAGTGAATAGTTCTTCAGCTTCCATCGTCGGATAAAAAATTCTATGATGTTATGCTGAAAGGCTTATTTTCCAGGCTTTCTCTAAAGTTCATAGCTTGACTTAGGCTCATTAAATTTTAAGGTGGTATTTTATATTCTTTTCCATGAATTATGTCTTTATTTCTTAGTCTTCCCCTGAAGCAGGAAAGTTGTACCACATTTATCTGATACAGACTCAGTCCTGTAGGCTAAAAGAGCAAAATATGTTTTTATTGACCTGGCTGTGGTCAACAGACATAAAATATGTGTGTGTACACACACACACACACACACACATACACACATGTATATATGGAAAACTACTTATTGGGCATAATGCTTTACTTTCTTGAAATAACTTACATTTAATGGTCTTTGGCTATAAAAGTTATGAAACTGTTGCACATCATAATATGTATTTACATATTATTACCTTCGTAACTGAAAGATTAAAGATTCAGGAAGGTTTAACATCTTGACCAAAGATGTGCTCCAATTAATGATACAGCAGAAAATTGGTCTCAGGACTAGATTTTGACTCTTTGGCCCAGAAGCTCAGAGTGGCTTCTATTAAAGGTGTGAAAAGAAGTTCACTCTGGTAATCCTGTCACACCTGACTGGGTGACAAGCTTGACCCAGTTTAGTGACCCCGTCTATCCTTGCTGCAAACTCCCTGGACCTGGGGCCATTTCTAGTTCTCAGTTACAATGAAGATGTTGCTACTGTTGAGATCTTTTAGGTTTAGAATAGGAAGAAAGAAAGACTTTTCCCAGGAAAATCTGGACAGTAAGACCTTAAATTGATTCTTGGGTAGACACAGCTGGCCCTGGCCAGACCAAATTTCTGGCTGCTGCCCCATTTTATGTGACCCATTTATATTAACTCATAGCTTCCTGTCACCATTGAAAGGAATCCTTGAAATTGTGATTGTGTCTAATGGGCAAACAGCACATAAACTGAGCCTCTCAAACGGCTGAAGTTAAAGGAGATTGATGGACCTACGAGGGGGCAGATGGGTGTAAACCAACTTAAACACGCACGATCGCTCTCACACCCAGCTCTTTTCTCTCTGCATCTCCAGAGTAAGACAATGGGTGTCACCCAAGTGAACAAATACAGGTTGAAATCTGACATATCATTTTCCCCTTGGAAACTCTTAGAGGAACAACAAAGGGGAAAGCTGCTATGAAAAAGCATAAAGAAGGAGGAAAGCTTTTGGTCTAAAGGTTGTATGTGTATTTTGTTAGGTTGCTTTTTCTTCTTCCCTCCTGAGTCTTTGTGTCCCAGCTTAGACTCCTGTAGGTCATGAAGAGTATAGCTATTTTTGATGTTTTCTTTCTGCCTTTTTTATATTTTCCTGATTTCGTATCTTTTCACTCTTCTCTAAGATGAAATGGACTTCTCTAAGCCCAGTTTATTATCCGTTCCTGAGTCGTTTTCTAAATTTCAAGAGAAGGGGCCACATCTGTCCACCACACAGTTCTGAGCATTGGCACCCTGAGGGGGCGGGGGGCAGTCTCTGAACAGCTCCATCACCACCGGGAGTAAAATTCCACTGGAGCAGCTGCATGTTTCTGCGCATAAAACTGTATTTTGACTTCTTCCTGCATTATGGAAGGGGAGTTGAGTTTTCTGGTGGAGCATAAGGGTAGCATATTTCAGAATGATTAACTTTATGGATGTCACTGTCGTGGCCAGCTATATTTGGCTCTGCTGCAGCTGTGTTTGCTTTCTCAAAATTGTCACCAGGAGGCCTCCAACTGCAATTATTCCCTTCCGTCATGCTGGTGACATCTTTCCTTGCGACTCCCGTTGTCCACCCAGCCATCTTTCCCGGTGTCAGGATTTAAAGGCAACACACAAGTCCTTTGAAAAGCCCAAATGCTGGCTAACACCATGGCAGCTCTATCTCAAGGCGATTTCTTCATATGAAGTCATCTTTATTTTACATCATCATGCTCCCTGTCAGGATCCTTTCTTTTCACAAAAAGCCACGATTTTCCTGATCCTTCTTTTCCTCCTTTTCTCTTACTCTTGGATGTCAAAAAGTCACTTCCGGCATCTACTGATGGGCAGTGTCCCTTCCTTTTCTGTGTGACTAGGGCCTCGGAGCATGCTTTCACTTCTGACTGCTAGAGGTGCCTTAGAAACCCTGTGTGCAGAGGAGGTTGAGGGAAAACATTTTTTTTTTCTTCATGGAACACCTGCCATTGAATTTACTCTCAGGAAGAATCTAGTAAACATTTATTTTTCTCCATACAGAAATCATTTTAAGTCCATGGGCTGTTGGGTGAATTTTAACTTTTAGCTAGAAACCACTTCCTCTTGGATTGTTTCTGCTTGCGGGGGACACTCCCTCTGCCCCAGGATCTGCTTGTGTGCCGTGGAATGGAATCACTAGGAAGACTGCTCTGGGCCTCTCCAGCTGGTGGTCAGAAGGTAGATCTTCAGGGCTGAGCATCCTTCACTAAGCAGCAGCCTCGTGCATTCTCTTGGCTGTCTTCTGACTCGTTCCATGCCCCTTCAGATCTCAGGTGACTTGTCAGGATTTCTCATCTAGAAAATAAGGATAATAAGATACACTTCTTGCCTGTCCCACAGTATTACTGCGAAGCTCATACCGGGAAAGGAATGACAACCTAAATATTTTATGGCTTCATGGTACTTAAAAGTGACCACAAGTTCATCTGCATTGCCTGGGAGAATCAAATACAATGGAACTTCATTACAACTGGCCAGCTAATGTTTCCCCCCTTGGAACATTCGTGCTTTATAAAGTCGCAGCCGAAAACCCAGTCTCAGCCAATAACGCAGTATTGCTCCCATATAAAGTCTCAGAAAATGCTCCATCCCCAGGACACCATTAAGAAGATGGATTTTCTTTTCTCTCCTCTTTCTGCATGGTGATGGAGAAATAAAATGCAGTTTGTGGGCCAACAGCTGTGAACTTGTGGTCAGACCTTCCCTTTTGGAATGGGGTGAAACAAAAAGCAATATCTCCCTGTCCATTATCCCCTGATGCAGGTTCTGCAAGAGCCCATCCCTAACCAGCTGAAACCGATTTTGATTTTCTTAGGGGATGAGAATTAGCCACACAATATGAAAGCTGGTTCTCACATAACAGGACTCCTAGTCCCGCAGAAACACCTAGGCCATTAAGAGAACAATTTTGATGGTATGAATATGGAGGGGGAATTTCATAGACCTGCCTCCTAATGGCCTCACTGGGAGCTCAGGTCACGAAGCCTGGAGAACAAAGGAGGAGGAGGAGTGGAGTCTCTGAGGAAGGAAAACATTTGGAGAAAGAATCAGTGATTTTTGCCTTAAGAGGTGGCGCAGGGGGTGTAGGGTATGTATCCAGGTGGTGCCTAGCTGCAGGATGCATCGAAGTTATTCTGTTCTTGTGCTTTAACAAGCAGGCGCTAGTTTCTGCTGACACAGCCATTAGGGTCCTTGAAATCTAAGAGATCAGAGCCACCATGGTTAGTGGGAAGATTTGCTTTGCACGTTGAAGTCCTTTGATTTGTTAGATCAGACGTGATGAGATTCAGTTGGGAAGCTTAAAGCATGATCTGAGGTCTTTGTTGAGGAACTACCTCCCTGCCTGGCCGGCCAGGGGAACACTCAACATCTACTCTGGCTAAGAAGTGATGTTGGCTCTGAGAAACTCCCCAGGCCATGAATGTGACCTCCAAACTTAAGGATCCCTTGCCTCACATAACAGAACACTTTGCATTAGGGGGAACCAGGACCGGCATTGAAGGCAGTGGGGACGTAAGCAATATCAGAGATTACTGCTGTTTCTGAGATGGGGAAGGAAAACTAGCCAAGTCTAGCAAAGTTGGCAAAAAGAGATGGGAGTCTGCCACCCAGATACTAGAAATGTTTCTGTACAAATTAATTGGTACTTTGTAATCAGCACATTTCAGTGTCTAAGAAGTCTAAGTTTATTGGCAGTCTTTCAGTGAGCCAAGATTTTGTGTTCAGCTATTACAAAAGGTGACTAAAATGGTACTGTTAGCCTCACAAGCCACGTGAAAGCCTTTTTCCTTGCCTCTAACTATGTCTTGTTTTTCAGGCCTATTCAGAACATAATACTTTTGATCCACATTGATTTCTAGTTGTCTATTCAATAAAACGATGTAGACCCAGAAGCCAACAAATGTTTTCTCGCATCAACAAAACTGTAATTTAGTGACAATCAAATATTTTTTGATGTGTATGTTTCTCCTATTTTTAATGACTCACACTTTAAAGGACACTGCCTTCCCAATGGTTCATGTTCTGAAATATTTTATAATATCACTTGTCCTTGATTTAGAGCATACTGTGGGACAGCCATTAGGCTAAGGGATTTATATAAATTATCGGTCATTTCCAGACACATGTTGCAAGGTAAGTTGTATCACTCCTATTTTGCTGGTGGGGAAATCGAGTTCTAAAAGGTGGTAGCACTGAATGTTCGAGCCTGTGTCTGTCTGTCTGTCTCTATCCATTTGCAAAGCCCGAGATCACAGTTGGGCCCAGAAGGTTGCTTGTAAGTCTTTTGCGGGGGGATTCTCAGATGCTTTTAAGACCATAAACAGGTTGAATTTGTAGAGATGTTGGTGAATTGGCAGCTGAATGGGTGGATTTGAGTGTGAAATATAGTTTCTTAGCTGCGTCCTGATAATCTGCTTTTTCTGTGCTCTTTCACATAAATTGCTTGTTCTTGGTTTTTTAGTTCATAGCCAGACCACTTTCTGAGTCTAGGAGGCAGGAGTGTTGTAAGAGATGTCAGTAGAATGGGGCACCATAGCAATGTGGTGTCAAGATCTCCTAATGCCTGAGGCAGACTCTCACTTAACTGCCGAGATAAGGAAGCAATTAACATGGAATGTTAAGGTGAATTCCCATTCTTCATTTAAGATAACTGTATATTTCATGAAAAGGTTTCTTTTAAGGATTTCATTTAGAAAATCTGGATTTCCTTCCATTTACTTCCCACGGTGAACACTTGGCCTTTCTCAGGGGCCCTCCAGCCCACAGCCTTCTTGTGAATTAGAAAAAGGTTTTCAGGTGGAGTTAGGTCTTCTCTGTCCCCCTCAATGGTGACTTCATGCAGTATTCTTTCTAGAGTTACATGCACTTCTACCTCCTTCTTTATAAGTGGGTCAAAATAATTAGAGTCTGAGCAAGATGACAAATGGACTTAAGTGATGGACAGTTGTGACCCACTCCGTTCTGGTACCCAGTCCATTTCAAGTATCAGTACAGTTTGAACTCTCCGTAGGATTCTGGGTTTTCAGCAAATCATAGATATTTGTTTCGTGTGTAGACACCAAATGTAAAGGAAGGGGTACTAGAAAAGTTAAAGTAGAATTCATGTATGGGTTGGCCTCATCCACAAACCATTCCCAATATTAGCTTGTCGAAATGCCTTGGCGGGAGACAAGCATCATAACCTAAGAGGATGTGATTTGAGTGGAGTTTTCATGCCCTGTGTGCTTATTGTATTCTTGCTACCGATGCAAACATTATCTATAATTACATTTTCAAGTGACTGAAAATTGTAGGCTTTGTTGAACAAAAATACAGCCAAAGAATGGAATGTATATCTGCTCCACCCTCATTATAAGGCTTTCAGAAATCAGCTGATAAGGCCCAATACCACGTTTCTCAACTGTGTTTGAACACTTTGTTGAAGTCCTGGGTTCTCAATGAGGATCATATAATTGGAGAAGATGCTATTACTCTTCAGGCACTTCAGTTGCTCAGTTGTCAACTTGATCACAGCAGCACCTCCTCTCACAAACCCTCTGTTTTCAGGATGTAAAACAGGAAACGACATTTGATTGAGACCCAAGCATGATGGGCCAAGCTGAGAGAGTTGGTTGGGATCCAGACACTGTTGCTGCCCTAGGGCAGGTGCTGTTGCACCCTGTGACAGCATGTTGTCTTTATGATGCCCTCCTCCCATGAAAACAAAACCATTGCTCCTGCAGGAACCTACTGTAATGTGGATTCTTCCCTTGGTCTTGAATTCTGGCTGCGGGACAAGAAAAATATCCTGAACAATTTTGTTCTTCTAGACCAGTGATGGCAAACCTTTTGAGCTCGGTGTGTCAGCATTTTGAAAAACCCTAACTTAACTCTGGTGCCGTGTCACATATAGAAATTTTTTGATATTTGCAACTATAGTAAAACAAAGACTTATATTTTTGATATTTATTTTATATATTTAAATGCCATCTAACAAAAATCAACCAAAAAAATGAGTTCGCGTGTCATCTCTGACACGCGTGTCATAGGTTCGCCATCACTGTTAGACACTAGATAAGATCTTATTTCTAATTTCAGTGAGAGCTTAAACCACTTGGAATTTTAAGAGAGAGAGAGAGAGAGCCTGAAATGTTATACCTTAGTGTTTTGCTCATCATTGATTAGCATTTTAAAATCCAAGGAACCCATGTGATAGAAAATGCTCCTTGGCTTTGGATGGAAAGCAGATGGGGGAAAAATGATGATGACCTTGTGAGTATTATTCTGTTTCTAAGGCATTAAATTTGTCACACGTGAAGGTTCACAATGTTATAACTCTGAAAAACTAAAAAAAAAAAAATTATAGTGAAGGTTTAAACTAAAACAGAAGCAGAACCTTACTTGACTAAGGTTGCTAAGAAAACCCACAAACCACCTCAGACTCTGCTGAGTCCTGCTCTGACACGTAGGACAAAGATGTTAGCAAACACAGAAGGGTGGGTCCTAATGAAATTGTGAACAGTTGAAATCCATTTTGGTGTATGCCTAGTTCTTAGTTCTTTTTCTGACATAAATGTAGTTGGGGTTCTGGCAGGCCACTTTATACAGTACTATGAAAGTTAGCAACCGTATTCAGTATTTGTACCACTCATAGGTGACTGGATAACTTTGGGATCCAAGTAAAATGGGTTCAATGTAATACAACACATCAACAAGAGTTGTGGGATTTTTTTTTTTTTAATGTAAATGGACTGTTGGAGCTTTTGAAACAAGGCCTCGGCAGACATAGCCAGTCTCCATAATATAATTGCCCAATTGTGAGTTATAAATAAATGAGGGCAACTCAATTTGTGTCTTTCATGAATTCCCTCTGTGAATTACCACTACTCTCTCTTATGTTCAGGGCACTGTTTTTGACAGGTTATGTGTTTATGTCTCTAAGTGCCTGGGCTTTTGATAGTTTGGATTCTTAACCAATCAGCAACTCACTTTAAGAAATGTAATTAGCCGAGAACCAAAGTAAATTAGCGTTTAAGGTTATCTAATTCCCGGGGTTTCTTGTTTGCCTCTCCAGTAGCAAATTGATTCCACTGTGGTGTAAGCACATGGCGGTTGTACAGTTTGAAACACAGATTCAATAGTTAAAATTAAGTTGGACAGCTGAGGAGTTGAGGATTTATGAGTCACACTGACCGGTTATTTGGCGGAATCGATTCGTTCTCCTGTCGTCATGTGGAAACCACCTAGACATTTTCTGTGCTGAGAGTCAGGTTCCTTTTTTTTTTTGCTCCGTCGTGCCTGCCAGTGATCAAGGGTTGCAGCTTATATTAAGTAAGCTCCATTCTCAACACAGATATTGAAAGTATCACGATGTACAGGTTGTTGCCTGTGCTAGGGGTTACACCATTTTATAAAGTGTTCACAAAATAGTTATTACTTTAAGTCCGACATCTGTTGCTCTGAGCTTTAGTTGATCACTATTGATTGTTTCTTTTTTGGAGAAACACAGGTTTAACATGAAGGATCTGCCCTGTTGTGTTGTTTTGGGCTATGTAAGATTAATAAAGGATTTTCTTGTTCTTGAAACAAGAATGTAACTGTTCCATCTTTCTAAAGACCTTCATTCTTCATCCTGTACCTTGGATGACATGAACATTACAATATTGCCTCATCCAGTTTTTGACATTTTTCGATCCTTCCTAGATTCCTTAAAATAACATTTCATGTGTTCTTTCAGAACACAGTAGAGGAAGTAGTCTCCTGGCGGATGTGCGTGTACATGAACAGTTTTACAGTCCTGACCATTTGGATTGTAGAATCCAGGTAGCTTGAGAGATGGGAGAAAAGTCAGCATTGATCGAAGCTGGTAATAATTACAGTTCTTTCCCACCCAGAAAACTCCAAGAGAAGTAGTGCCTACCTACTTCAGTAGGTCAGACGGGCCCTGGTGTGATCCACAGACTTCATTGCTCAGGCAGAGACATCGTTTGCTTCCTGCACTCCCTTTTGATGAGTTCTGTAATTTATTCTAGATCTAGAATCCCAAGAACAAGTAGGTACGGATGAAAGGAAGCTGATGGGTAGCAGCTACTTGATTGGCATTGCAGATAGGACCTCAAGCTTTTTCATGCTCTTGGCACTCAAGATACAGTGAGTCTGTGCCCTAGTTTCCTGTAACACTTTCTCATACCAGTTGTCCTGGCATCGTCCTTAACGGTGCCCCCTTTCACTCTAAAAAGTGAGTGATGAATGAATGATGTGGTCCCTTCTCATGCCAGACCCGTATCACTAGCTTTCTTAAACACAGAATGGGGCAAAAGTAGGTTTACAGTTGTTTGTATGAAAAATAACACAATAATTAATACAATAATTAATAAATAATGACGTAGGAATGAACTCTGTGTTTCGAGTACTCACAACTGTAAACCTACTTCCCCCCCACCCTGTATAAATGTATTTGCCAGCTTTTAAATGACTACACATAGGACTAACCCAGCCTTTCTACAGATATGGTTGGTTATCCATGCTTTTAAATTTCCAGGAAAAGTGATTTCTAGCCTCGCCTTCTCTGACCCGTTCCCTTAGCAAAATCCTTGTAAATAGAAAAATTACTCAAAACGTAACAGAGGTCTGGTTGGTGTTTCTACTGTGTTGGCACCCTGCCGGGCACTTTGGGATGTGCTGTCTAATTAACTTACATTTCTTTCTGACCTAAATCTCTTGTACTGGAAATTTCTGTGGACAGCTTTGTCTGAACACTCTTCCCTAGCACCTGGGCTCAGTGTCGGAGGACTCTGGGATGAGACTTTCAGGGCAGCCTGTCCATTCATCCCATTCCATTCATGAAATAACGACTCCATTCTGGAAACCTCACATAGGAGGAAGCTCTGGTGCTTCTGTTAACTTTTAACTGTAGTGTGACCAGAGCTAGAAAATAACCTGATGATTTGGCCTCTGTTTGTTCTCCCACTGCCCTTGGTGGAATAGTAGCGGAAGAGCCCCATGTTATGACACCAGAGTGCCCAGCTTGATTCTTGAATTTTACCCCCTAGCTATTTTCACTCTCTTCAGTGCTCATTGGTCTTTCCCACCCAGTGCTGGAATTTCAGAGGATTGGTGAAACGTGTGCATCTAAAATCGATTTCCTGATTTTACATTTATACCCAGCTGTTTGTTATTCAGGGCAGCCATCAGCATGGGAGTCTCAGCGGACCATGTAATGTGCAGCTGTAGCCAGATGTAACGCTTCTGCTCCTAAATGTTTCCGTTAGAAGCTTAGAGAGGCAGGCTAGAGGCTGCTGATAACCGAGTTGCCTGCAGTAATTTACTCTCTGGAGCTACACAAATTCTGCATGGCAATTGTATTTCATGACCAACAAGCAGAGCAATGTTTGTGATCTCTTTCCCTGGTAGTAATGTTGACATTGTATATATCAAGTTTATCTGCACTGTTATGAAAGGTACTTGTACAGCTAATTCAAACCACAGGAAGCTGTCTGATCTGTATGCATACAGCAAGCTTGTACTCAAGAAACATCAGCCAGGATTCATATCAAATCTTGGCCTAGATTAAAATAGGTTCATAAACTAGTCTCTTGAACAGAAGATTTCTAAAGGAAAATAACTTTAGGATCATTTCTCTTCAGTCTACACTCAAACCTTGTTTCTCATTTGCATTTATTATTCAGATCTGTGTTTCCCTTTGTATTGGTGTGATGTGTCTTTGTTTAGAGGCTACAGCTTCTACTAAATTTAATTACTTCCCTTCAAGGCTTTAAATTGAGGGCAGGTCTATTAATTGCTAATTACTTTCCCTTGCCATTTACACAGCAAAGGTACAAGTTACTAATTGAGGGTCCCTTCTGTACAATGACAAGAGGCTTCTTCACAATATTTACCTTTATTTGGGGGCCAATTTTTATTCCTCTAATCTTACCTTTCTTAAACATAAAAGTGGACATTTTAATGCTATATTGGCCATTCCTCTGGACCAACGTTGTTGAGAGATCCTGGAGAAGGATTGGGAATCATATTTGGCTCTGTGTCGCCATCTGGTGGTGTCTTGATCTCTTTTAGCCTCCTTAGACCAGTTTCTCATGGGAAGATGGTATCCCTGGGTCTGTTGCTTTGCTAGTTTTACCCCACAACCTCTCTGGGGATTTAAAATTAGCCTTGTTCCTCACTGGTGACAGAGAGAAGCATCAGTATGGCCTGGTGCTTTTTATGTCATTAAGTGTTCATTGCATGTGTGCTAGATGTTTGGCAATTTTGACTATCTCCTTAAAATTCCTCACTTGGCCTCTGTTATGTGGTTCGTTTTCCATTTCTTTTTCTTCTTATCTCTCATCTCCCCACACCAAGTTCTTCCTGCCTCCTGACTGTGGGCACCTTCTGTTACTCACTCTTTGGCTCCCAGCTTGTCCTTCTCAACCTTCCCTTTCTAGAAAGCTGATATCCTCAACTACCCTACCATAGCTGATTGGGGTAGGGGCAGGGGAAGCTATGTCTCAACATTTGAATGTTATTTCTGTCTGGATGTGTTTCTACCTGCATGTGCTTCTGCCTCAATAGTCTGGGCTCAGAGTCAGTCATAGGAGGTGGTGGATGGAGCCTGTCCATCAGGGATGGCTACTTCCTGAGTGCTCTTGGGCTGGCCACAGTCCCATTTCAGCAATTTATTAAGAGCATTATGAATCCCAGGAAGGGTTTTATAATTTATAGAAAGAACAGTAAGACTTGTCTCTTCATTTATTTGACTCAGTATTTCACAAATGAAATTACTTCCCAGCCCAGCTTTGGACTATTTAATTTTCTTCCTGACCTTTTAATCTTTGCTTTGAAATGTATCTGCTGATACTTGGCTTTTGTGTTGTGATGGTACTCCTGTTACATAGTGCTAAAACTTTTAATTTAAAAAAACAACATAAAGGTGTAAAGAGGATATAGATTGAATTAATGGATAGTGGCACAGTGAAAAGCTTTAGATGTTGTGATGGTACTCCTGTTACATAGTGCTAAAACTTCTAATTAAAAAAAAAACACATAAAGGTGTAAAGAGCAAGATTGAATTAATGGATAGTGACACAGTGAAAAGCTTTAGAACCCTTGTTATTACTGGGAAGTTTAGGTTTAAAGCAAAATCAAAGTAATTTGAGTTTGTGGTTATTGTTGGGTTTTGTAAAAATGTTCTACAGTGCCTAGAACTTCAGGTCACTATCCATGTGAAGTTATAAGCCTACCATCTCGGATAGTTCTATTGGGCAGAGGAGCCAAAGCCTGCATGGGGGATGCTGTGTGTCCCTCTGTCCCTGGAGGGGGTTGCCTCTGAGAAGAGCAACCCACACTAGCAAGAATGAGCACGGGCCAGGGTTCAGGAGGGACCGACAGTTCAGCCCTTTCCCCACACAGATCCAGGCTCCTCTTTGTTAAGTCCTCTTGCATACCCTCTGGCCTCTCTCCCTAAGAGAAAAGTGCATGTCTTCTAGAGAGAACCTGAGTAAGGTGGTATGCACTGGGTTACATATGGCTGGGCTGTGCTGGTGGAGGTATGTGGTGTGTGAAATTGAGTGGTCTTTCAAACTGTAGTGCTTATTAAGTTATTGATGGATGGTTGTGGACTCAGACAAGGTGGGAAGATAATCCTATTAGAAAGTGATTACTCTTCTACCAGAATGCATTAAAAGAGTAGTAGTTATGGTGCTGGGACAGTAAGAATTCTGACAGGATTTCTGTGATGAACCAAACATTATGCAGTCCACAGCTATAAAAATTCATTCTGGAGTGAAACATACAATATCCTTTGTAGCACAATTTCATACATATTACACATATGAATTTACATATCATGCAAAAATTACGAAGAGGTGGAAGAAGACATCTGAAGGATTATCCTTTTAAAGTGTGCTATAACTTTTTTATAAATATCTCACAAAAACTATTTTAATATTTGGAGCTCTGTGTGTGGGCTTGAAATAATAATTATTTCAAATTATACAGGTTGAGTTTATTTTTATTAAAAAATTTCTAACAGCAGTGAAACTCACTTATTAAACATGATTTTGGAATTAAAAATGGGAAACTTTACAAATTATTTGAAATGGAGGTAGGTAGGACCTTCTGTAGGAAGCCAACGGCCTTGTCTTCTCTTTCCATCTCGCACCCACCACCCTAAGCTGAGTGCGCTGTGCTCCCACGGTGTCCTGTACGTGTGTGTGCACACACACATGAACCATGCTGCTCTTAATGGCATTTGCCACGCAGGTAATGGGAGCATTCTTAGTTCTGTTCAGTCTCTCCCATTGCACTGTAGGGCCCTGAAAGCAGAAACCAAGATTCGGTGAGCCTTATGGCCACAGCACCTAGCATTGCACGTGGCCCAGCGTAGGTGCAGGATGGAGAAAGTCAAGAACTAACATTGCTAGTACTAAAATGAACTGAGCAAATTCCTATGGAGCACCTACCATATGCTGGGATGTAGGACATAATGACAGAAAGTGTTTCGTGGAACCTGACATCAGTACTTAACTGAAATCCTCGAATTCAGACTCTGAGGATGGGGCGTGCCCGACACCGGACATCAGTGCTTAGTCATTCATCTCAGGAGACACTGCTCTGCTCGTTCTGTATTTGTCCACATACATGTTGTATCCCTTATGTAAGCTTTATAAGATTCTGAATGCACATTGTTGAAGGAAACCTTTTGAGTCACACGTTTATTTTTAAAGCTTTATTTAAAGCCACTCAGTGGAAAATAGATGATAACTGGGACACCGGACATCAGTGCTTAGTCATTCATCTCAGGAGACACTGCTCTGCTCGTTCTGTATTTGTCCACATACATGTTGTATCCCTTATGTAAGCTTTATAAGATTCTGAATGCACATTGTTGAAGGAAACCTTTTGAGTCACACGTTTATTTTTAAAGCTTTATTTAAAGCCACTCAGTGGAAAATAGATGATAACACATAGTTATATGTGCTTCATAATTTTGGTCATTGAAGTAGGAACTTACATATCAGGGTTTGTTTTTTATTTCTTTGCTAGTTTTATAACAAAATAAGGAATAATTGTGAATTTATCACATTGTACCCTTTTATGCCTGTGCTCCTGGAGGAGACCATGGGCCTATGCCTTTCAAATGTGCAGGGAGAGAGATTTTAAAATTTAGAATGTAGTAGATGTTGGGGGCTGAGGTGAAGAGGACTGTAGTGTTATCATCTCTATTATGCTTTCATCAAGCTAATGTTACTATGTCACCTCTACAGAAAGGATTACAAAAACATCCTAGGGATGGAGAAGAACAAAATGTGTTGACAGTCTGCATTATAAATTGATTTTTAATAGAAGACTTCTCATTTCCTGGGAGTTCAGAGTCTTGTAGGGAAATGGTCAATTTTTAAACATTTTATACTTTTCATGTTATTGACAAGGGGAACGCATGATTCTTCTAACGGAACTGGGACAGGAGAAAGGGAAATAATTTCTATTCCAGTGCAAGACAGAACAAAGGGATGGCATTCATGTACCTGATGCGTCTTCACTACGTTCTCCTTGCGATTTGTTGCCAACAGGATGGAGATCATTCAAAAGAAGCATTAATAAGACTTAGACACAGAGTGTTGGAGGAGAAATAAAATAGGTTCTTGGTTATATAAACACACCAACTTAGGTTTAGTGCTTGATAAGATCTTAATTTTCTGCAACATTTTCACGGATAATTTGCATCATATAGTAAAACAATAATTTATAGAAACTCTAAAGGTATAATTTGTATGGAATTTTAATTATGGAGCAACAGAACTCTTAGCCACTGGGCAAAAACTCTTGTGTCCTGTATTTCCTGTGTAGTAACTTATTTTGCTGCAATTATTTATCGTTCTGGTCTAGTTGGTCTCTTCCTTTTTCCAATATAATAATTTTAGTTGTTATTTCTTGGTTCAGCAAACATTTATTAAATGCCTGCCTATGTGCCAGTTACTAATCTTGGTGCTGGGAAGATCCTGCATCCTCAAAGTTGTATCCCCATTTATAAAAAAGATAAATTTGTATTCACCTATTTTATACATTCACTTCTTTTGAACATTTCACCTTGTGCCTTCTGTCACTAATAGTGTCTCAATCTATTTGGGCTGCTAAAACAAAATACCATAGTGTGAGCAGCTTATATAACAAACATTTATTTCACACAATTCTGGAGGCTGGGAAGTTCAAGATGAAAGTGCCTGAACATTTGGTTCTTGGTGGGGTTTGCTTCTTGGATTGCACACAAATAACTTTTTGCTCTATCCTCACACGGCAGAGAGAACACTCTGGTCTCTCCTCCTGTTCTTACAAGGGCACCAATCCCGTCATGGGAGCCCCACCCTCATGACCTCATCCAACCATAATCATCTCCCTAAGGCTCCACCTCCAAAACCATCACTTCAGGGGGGTTAGGGCTTCAACATATGATTTTGAGGGGAACACATTCTGCCCATAAGGAATAATGAATGATACTACCAAGACACAGAGCACACCCCAAGAGAGGGACGGAGGGACCACAATCTACACTCGTAAGCAGAATGGAGTTAGGACGGTGGTAGTGTAACATCAAGACTGACCAGCTATAAATAGTGGTTTACTCTCAACACACATTCTTTGGGATTTCCCTTTCCAACTTGGAGCAGGAGCACTCGGAAAGCCATACCAGAGAAAATCCCCAAACTCTCTCATTTCATGATGCTCAGAAAATAACTAAAATTGCAAATGTAGATGGTATCACCATCGTAAGACTTCATATTGAAAGTAGGACTTGTATTTCTTAGTTCTCTCAGCACATTTTTAATTTCTGGTGAATCAAATTCCACAAACTTTTCTCATTTGGTTTTTAAGATGATTTTTCTTAGGAAAAGTACCTCGTGTAAAGAGATTTCTCTGGGCCTTTTCCCATGACGTTTGCCCAGCAGGTTCTCTGTAGCCCTTTCATCAGAACATAATAGCAATCCCTTTGGAATGGAGTGCATCCTGGAGAGGTTGCAGTGAGTAAGCTGATGTGTTTGTATATTCACAGTCCATTACTATAGATATAAAAATAATTCTGTCAGGATTAGATTTTTATTTATTTTTCCTAGCTTTAGTTTTTTATGCTTAGTCCCATTATTCTGTATCTAGAGTTTATTAAAATTAGTTATATTATGATCGACTCTTTGGGGACAGTTATTAGTACATGGTTAGTGATGGGTAGAGTCAGGATAAACTAGACTGTGACAAACTATTTTTGCATGATCAGGATTTTTTAAATTTATTTTTTGTTAATCCTCACTAGAAAATATTTTCCATTGACTGTTAAGAGAGAGTGGAAGGGAGGAGAGGGGTGGGAGAGAAACATTAATGTGAGAGAGGCACATCGATTAGTTACCTTCCACACGCACCCCAACTGGGGCCAGGGATTGAACCTACAACTCAGGTACATGTCCTTGACTGAGAATCAAACCTGTGACCCTTCCGTATGCAGGCCAAAGATCTAAACACTTAGCAACACTGGCCAGCGCCTGAACTCTATTAATGAAGAGAAAAGGAAAGCTGGGGGCTTAGCACTATGATTTTTTAAAATTTATTTTTCAATTACAGTTTACATTCAATATTATTTGGCTTAGCAAAGGAAATTTTATATTCCTGTGGTTTCCTTTAATATTTCTGTTTTTATTCCATAGTATGCACTGTATTTAATTCAGAGCTTTATAAAGCTGCTACCATTGCTTTAAGTTGAATGTTTTAAACTGTGCACTCAAAGGTTGGAGTTCTCTGGAAGCAAGGGGCATAGTCAAGGTGGAAATGAGAACACGATTGGCAGGCATCATGGCCATCCCAGCAAACAGATGATTTCACAGTCCCTCTTGAATTGGAAGAACCACATTGATGTTTCTCCTAACAACAGATTTAGCCTCATTTTCTTTCCTTTTATCTGAGGAGCTATGACTGGCTGTCCTTCCCTCACCCCTCTAGTCTCATTCTTGTTTGGTTGGTTGTTGTTTTTCATTTTACAAAGATATAATTTGCATACCATCATAGTCACCCTTCTAAGTGTACAATTCATCGGTTTTAAGTATATTCACTGTGCAAGAATCATGACTGTTTTCAGAACACTTTCATCAACCCCAAAAGAAACCCCATATACCCCTCCTTAGTAGTCACCTCCCAGGGCCCACGCCCATTCCACTAGCCCAGCCGTGGGCAAACTACGGCCCGAGGGCCAGATCCGGCCCTTTTGAAATGAATAAAACTAAAAAAAAAAAGACCGTACCCTTTTATGTAATGATGTTTACTTTGAATTTATATTAGTTCACACAAACACTCCATCCATGCTTTTGTTCCGGCCCTCCGGTCCAGTTTAAGAACCCATTGTGGCCCTCGAGTCAAAAAGTTTGCCCACCCCTGCACTAGCCCCTGGGAAACCGCTCATCCATTTCTGTGCCTATGGATTTGTCTGTTCAGTACAGCTTGTTCATTTTTTCATAAGTTGATGGACATTTAGGTTGTTTTGGTTGTTATGAATATTGCTGCTATGAACATCCATGCACAAGAGTTTGTGTGAACATATATTTTTAGTTCTTGGGTATATGCTGGGTCATATGGTAATTCTATGTTTAACTTTTTGAGAAATTGCCAAACTGTTTCCAAAGTGAATGCACCATTTTACCTTGCTACCAGCAGTATGGTTAAGGTTCTAATTTCTCCACATCTTTGACAGCCCTTGTTAATGTCTGTCGCAGTGTCATTCTTAGTTATGTTTATTTTGTAGATGAGACGGGTAAGATAGCAAAGGTAAACCAAGGTCACAGGCAGGGTCAGGGATGGAATTCATCTTCTGATCATACTCACCATTCTTTCTGCCACACTGTTTCAGGAAAAACCGGATGAGACAATAAAAATTGTTCTGGAATTATCTTTGTGTTTCCCCAGTATAAGAGTAGAGCCAGTGGTGTGTCTCTTGACCTCAGTCTTTTCTCTTGAATAAGCAACACCAGACTTGAATAAGCAACCGCTTCCTCTTGTCCCCAACTTGAATGTGTTTAAGGCATCTCAGACTTGACTTGTCCCAATTCCAACTCTAGATCTCCCCCTGTCTCCATCTCACTCAATGGTACCCAGGTGCTCCACGCAAAAACTTTCGATGATTTTTAACTCTCTTTCCCTCATTCTCCACATCCAGTCCATCCACCCGTGGTGGGTTCTGTGTTCATCTCACCATCACTCCTACCCGCACCATTTCTTTCTCACTACCCTGACCACATCACAGTCCTCTCACCTGGACTTCAGAGCATGCCGATTCCCCGCCCACACCCAGTGGCTTCCTTTCAAATCCAGAAATAAATCCGATGTCCCTGCACTGTCAGCCCTGAATGCCCCACCGCGCCGAGTTCCTGCTGTCTTCTGCTTACTTCACTCTCCCCGCCGTGGCCTCTTTGCTGTCTGAAATGCCAACCTGTTCTCCTATTGGCACTTCTCTCTTGCTGTCCTCTCTATCCTGACCCCTCCTCCCTGGAATGTTCTGCACCTCATCCCTGGAATGTCCTGCATTGGCATGCACCCTCATTTCCTGTGTCTACCTGAAATGTCACCTCATCAGAAGAATGCCCCTGACCTCCATTATAAAGAGAGCAGCCCATCCCTTTCTAGCTTCTCACCCTACATGACAGCTCTCGCTATTTGATAACATACACGTTAAGTTTATTTGCTTATTTGTTTATTTTCTGTTTTATCTACTGGGAAGTAAGCTCTGAGGTGGTAGCACCTCTGCAAATTTGGCTTACTGCCATGTCCTCGTCGCCTGGAATGGCACTTGCTTAGCACACTCTGGTACTCAGTAAATGACTGTGGAATGAGCAGGTTATCTTATTCTTTCTGGCCTCACTCAGGATCCTTTGCTGTCAACTATATTAGGTAAGCTTTGAATCTTTCTTACATTTTACCAAAGACTTCCATATATTTATGTATCAACTAGAGGCCTGGTGCATGAAATTTGTGCACGGGTAGGATCCCTAGGCCTGGCCAGCGATCAGGGCCAATCGGGGCCTTCTGGCTGCCGGCTGGGACCTTCCTTCCCTGGCTGCTGACTGCTGGCTGGAGCCTTCCTTCATTTGGTGCCGCCCCCTGGTGGTCAGTGCATGTCATAGTGAGCGCTCAAACTCCTGGTCTCCCGGAAGAACTCCCGAGGGGACACTTTGCATATTAGCCTTTTATATATATACTAGAGGCCCAGTGCACGAAAATTCGTGCACTGGAGGGGTTCCCTCAGACCGGCCTGCCCCCTCTCACAGTCTGGGACCCCTCAGGGCATGTCCTACTGATGGCTGCAGTCTGGCCTCCCTCTGCGGGAGGCCACCGGCTGATCAGGGGAAGGCGACGCCCCCATCACACCTCTGCTGCAGCCACTGCCAGCTGCTGCAGCTGCCTGAGCCTCAGCCCGACCCTGCCTGGCAGTGGTAGCTGCCATCCACGGCTTGCCTGAACCTCAGGCAGCTGCTGCAGCTTTGTCCGGAAGGACGTTGGAAGGATGTCTGCCCTAATTAGCATGTTATCCTTTTATTAGTATAGATAGGTATGTGTAAGCCTTTCTGCAGCACAGTTTCTTCATATACACATTTGCAATAATGTGAGGCAGGTGCTCTGAGGCCTCATTTGAAAAATGTTTTCCCCCCAAGTATTGAAGATTATGATTATATTATTGTCATTTTTATTACTCAATCTGGGTTTAATACATTATAACAGTATGGCCCCTATCAGCCAAGTACGTGATAATAGCCTTATATTATAATACCCTAGGACATAATATTGTAATGTAATAATGTCTTATTACCATGGTTCTAATAAGAATCTCACTTATACACACATAGAGCTCTGCTATTTTTATAATAAATATCCAGGGGTAAGAATCTGCTGTTGAGAATCTTGTGTAAAACATAAAACAGCACAAGGGATATCAACAAAATATGTCCATACATATGTTGTACATTCGTAGTTTTATTCTTTCCTCTGGCTATGCTGCACATTGTTACCTACAACTCTCTCTTGTTCAGGTGCCTTTGAGCCTTCCTCTTGTCTGTTTATTCCATTTCATGAAATTGCCCAAAATAAGGGAAGCTAATATTAACTTGGTTGAAAGTAATGTCCTAGTGCCTCCCACTACACTACATGATTCAAAAGAATTGAATGCAGTGGATGAGTCCTTGCTCTTTACAGCAGAGTTACCTGAGCTTGAATCTTAACCTGAGTAAGCACTGTGTGTCAGTGAGGCGCACTCTTCCTAAGTCTTTTATCTTCGATTTTCTCACCTGTCAAATGGGGTGACTAAGAGTAGCTCCTTCGTAAGGTTGCATGAGAATTAAATGAGATTATTTATACCAAGTACCTAGCACTGAATAAAATGTTCAACCAATGTTAACTAGGATTATTACTACTATTGGTATCTTAAAACATTTGTACACTGCGTGTGAAGAAATAAATATTCTTTAGCAAAGTGATGCTAGAATGACTATCAGGTAAAGAGTAGTAAAAGGGCTTTCAATAGGGCAATAAAATGCAAATGTATTCCCATCGCTTTTCCTCCCCAGAACTGTATTTCATTCCGGCTGGCTGGAAATAACAAATATAACACAGATAGAGACCCCCTTAAGGTACCATATATGTTTATAGCCTATTTAAAGAACAAAAATGGGTTTTTCTGTAGCACTGAATCTTGGCCGAGATGCTCCCAATACTCATTAGCTTCTGCGCTGGTTTAGTTGTTATAATGAAAGTTCACGTTCTTTCCTCTTCTTACAAAAGCCTCTGGGGGTGGAGGTGAGAGAAACAAAATAGAATGTAAAATGCCTTGGGTTTGTTTTCAAAGGCAACACCTGATCAGAAAGAGTCTGCATGTTGAATGAGACTGACAGCGCTGTAGACTCTGGCGCGGTGTTGTGATGCGCACTGTTTAATGATTTCATGCTTTCTGGACTAGCCCGGATGCCAGTGGTTCTCAAACATGACCTCGCCCGAGAATCACTGCAGAGCTGTTGTCAAGCCTGAATGCAGGGTCCACTCCCAGATGTGCTGATGCCCTGGGTCCAAGGCAGGGCTGAGAATTTACGTTTCGAACGAGTTCCCAGTTGATTCTGCTGCTGGTGGTCAGGAAATCAGACATTGCAGAGCACACAGCCTGCAACTTGAGATGTCCCCAGAGCGCTGGGCCCAGAGCTGGGCACAGAGTATGCACTCAATAAATACTTGTTGGTTTGCTGCATCTAAAGACACCAAAATGAAATATAAAGGGAAGATAAGTATATTAAGACTGTCATTAGGCACACTGCCTGATTCTCATTAAGACTGTCCTGATTTCTTTTATGTCCTGGGCATGTGGGCTCAGTGCTCATTTTCATGGTGTCTGTGTCCCTGATGTGCTGTTGTTTTCATCTACTCCACGTTTCTCCTCATTGACCCTTTCCTTTCTTGACTCATTTCAGGCTGAACAGAATCCTCAGGATGAATACATGAATGAGAATCCTTATTCCTCCCAGAGAGTTTGTACAAGTCCCTCATCATTAATCTCATTTCACTTTGTCTCTCCACCCTATTCACACAGAGCTGAAACTCTGTGGCTTTGTTTTCTAAAATGTTAAATGTTATTGCAATTGCCTTGACTAAGCTGACATCTGATGGAGTCACTGGGGAGAAGAGGAAGATTTATAGAGAAGCAATACAAAACAGATTGAATTTGTAGAGGAAGGGTTGTTTGGGATTATGATATTGCCAAACTCACCGCTTATTTCACTCACATTTTTCTGAGTGTGAGCACGTGGATATTTCTTCACCAGAAAAGAATTTGGCAGGTTTTCCAGGCGGGGTGGGGGTTGGGGGGGGAGGTGTTGTTTTGCACATGCTTTGGATGCTTTCTATTTGAGCATCAACAAATTTTAGAGGAAAGTGATGTTTTCTTTCGTTAAAATAGAAAAAAATAGTCTCTGTAAGTTTGTTTTTGCTGACCCATTATTACTTACAAGAAGAGCCTTTTCTGCAAACGTATTAAAGACCTTTGAATATCTTTTCCACGGTTTCTGATTATGACTTTCACTCTTTGCTCTCAGCCAACAAACATATAGGGCAGCCGTGGGCAAACTACGGCCTGCGGGCCGGATCCGGCCCATTTGAAATGAATAAAACTAAAAAAAAAAGACCGTACCCTTTTATGTAATGATGTTTACTTTGAATTTATATTAGTTCACACAAACACTCCATCCATGCTTTTGTTCTGGCCCTCCGGTCCAGTTTAAGAACCCATTGTGGCCCTCGAGTCAAAAAGTTTGCCCACCCCTGATATAGGGTCAGTTTTTAGATTAATGTTTTGCAAAGAAACTTCATGGATCACAGGGAGGGCGCTAAATGAATGAAAAGGATTCTGTGGCAAAAATGAAGAAACCTTACAAACACAGGTGTAGACCAAGTTAAGCAGGTGTCTTGCATTCTGTAATTCAGGGCCATCAGCCTCCGTGGATAAAGGAGAGGGCAGGGCACTCCTGAAGTCTCTGTGGCCGGGAGCTTCGGCAGAGCCTCTCGTGGCAGCGGTGCTGACAGACTTGGGGAAGCACGTGTGAAGATCACGTGACACTATCCTGGTATCGTCATCTCTGACTCCTAAAGGGGCCTCAGAGGTATGCTAGCTCCTCTTCTCTGTGTAGTCAGATATGATGGACAACATTGTGGTTCCTTTTTGAAGCAGAAAAAAAAAAGTCTTTTTTAAAATAGAAAATTTACTAAAGAGATCATGATGGTCAATAATTTTGTCATTCCCTGAAGAGCTCCAAGCTTCTACCAAATGCTGATTCGGGGTTAATTTTTCCTGGAAGGATAGACATTTACATTCTGTATTTTTATATTTAGGAAAAATTTCACTGCCCAATCCACCCAGCATTCTGTTGGCCAAATTTCTCCAGTACTCCAGGATGAAACACTGGAGAAAGGTCAGGGGTTTGTTTGTTTGTTTTTTTTTCTCCCAGTGATCAGCTTTCAAAATTATGGAACATTCAACTTAATATTAATTTGAAACTCATTCATAGTTTAAACAAGCCCATGAAGCCATGTATCCAAATGTAAGAACTGCTGCTTTTGTGTTTGTACCGTTTCAAGTTCATTGTTTTTCCCAGACCCCTCCTCTTAAGACCCACCCTTAGGGCTACATTCTAGTTAGCAGTACTCGGCCGGTCACGTCGCCCTTGTCAGTCACCAGAGAATGTCAAGGAAGTGCAGTTCGAGTGGTGGAGGCCATTACTCTCTGGACACTGTCGCAGGAAAGGAGTTTTATAGCTGAAGGTTATTAACAGCACTGACAATAGAAAAATCGACATCGTGTTTCCATTGCATTTCGTCTGTTGCTTCTTTTTTTAAAATTGGCAATGAACAGAATATGCATTTGTAGCTGTTTCAGTAGTGCATATAGAGGTGGTGAAAGATGAAGCCAAGCCTACATTTTATAAAGAGATGTTGGCTTTCTGAACATAGAGCATTCTCAGTTACCTAGTGCAATCGAACTTTTCGTTTCAGGGTGGTTATTTGTGAATGTGTCAGTGCCACCAACCCTATTTTCCCTGTTACCCTCATCTCCACCCGCCCCCCCATGTGAGGAATACTGGCATCTGGAAGGAGTTAGATCACCCCCATTTGCCAGCAATATTATGATTGTTAAGAGCCACTGAACGGTGAAAACACATCCATAAAACATCGAAGGTAGACGTTAGGAACACAGTCTCCTTACTCTTTTCTTGAGGGGCGATCCAAACTTTCTTCATTGTGATGCGTTACAGAGCACTGTCATTGTCTGTTTCAGCCAATCTGGTTCTTATTCCATGACTGTCATTACGCGTGCAGGTATATGAATTATTTGCTCAAAAACTACAAGATGCACACAGACATAAATGTGTTGCATGTGAATGTTCTGAGTACAGAATACCTAATTTAAATAAATGACAGGGAGCACAACATTATTGAAATTGTCAGGGAAACAACAATTAGGTGTTTTACGGCCCTTTCTTTATCTCTTCGTGCTGCCTTGATGTATTGGAAGCTGGATGAACTGCAAAATATGTACAGAATTGAGTGAGATCTTGGGTGTAACCTATTATCCTGAAAAATTGGCAAGAAGGAAATCATGTCTTGTGTTCTGTGTGTTATGTAACTGTGAACAGACTGTTCTGTTAAAAAAAAAAAGTCTTTACTTTTCCTTTGCTGAAAAAAAAATAATCAAACTTCAGCCTTGTTTGTGATAACTGCACCGGTTGGTGTGCCTTTTCATTATTTTTGAACTGCATCCCTCCATATGCTTTTACCCAACAACTTCCCCAGTGTTAGATCATAGACGTGAGCTGGGATTGAGAGTCACAGCAACTTGACTTTTAACAATATTTTCATTATTTGGAAGATTACAGCGTGTTCAGATGTGCGGGGTTCCATCATTGCTTCACTGCTGCAATCTGATGTCAACAGGTTGTGCTGGTCCAGATGCCCTTGTTTGTATCTAATCATTTTGTGGCAAAAATAGATGGGAGAGGTTAAGGGCACGGTCTGTGAAAGCATGGCGTGCCTGGGCTTTGATTTTCCAGAGCCTGAATCTCTTAATAACCTGCCTTTATTTTGTGCTTTCCATTCCCTTTTCTTTTTTCTAACAAGTTGGCATTTTTTGGTCCTTCCTCTCCTTTGTTTTATTTCTGATCTTTTTCCTTTCCAAAGCAACAAAATTTACTTTATCATTTTGTTTCTGCATTTCTCCTTTTCTGCACCATCCCATGCTTCCAGTATATACTCAGACTCCCAAGAATTTAGACTAGAAAGATCCACGGAGACACTGTTCATTATAATGTCCTGCTTGCCACCTTCTGGTGGTGGGGTTGTTTTTTTGTTTTCTTTGAATGGGCTGTGTATGCACTCTGGGGGTTACGGGGAGAAAAATGCTAAATGTGATAGCCTTCACAAAATCTCTCTGCACAGTTGGGAGGAGAGTAGACTATCACAAAGGGAACCTCATGAGAACATGACCAATCTAGTGGACTGCTGATGTCCTCGTGGATCTCTGTGGTTTGTAAGAAACATTTGCTGGTCCCTCCATTGTGCCACCTGTGGGTTAGGAGCTGGGTGCTTCCGTGGCTTCCTCAGGATCTGAGTCTCAGCTGGCTGTCATGCTCAGTCCCTCCCTTGGGGTTTGCTGACAGAGTGGCCTCCTGCTGAGGGCAGGGAACCGCATGGCAAGGGGAGGAGTTAATGGGCCACAGAAAATGACTCTCAGAGAACGGAATGTAGTCTGTGTCTCAAACTCTTTATCCCTGCATCTGGCAGAAAGAAATCCAGTGTAGTGATCTTAAAACTGCCCTGCTTGCGTTGCTCTCTTTTGAATGGTGAGAGAAAACGCCACATTTAAAAATCATTACAACACATTGTTTTATCATCTTGTTGGTCTTGGGGTTCAGGTACTTCTGGGTCATGCGTGAGACATTCAGCACGACAGCAGAAATGGTCATGTAGGAGACGGTTGTGTTTTGGGCAGTTGGCCCTGCTTGAGCCTGGGTGTTAGGTCTAATCTGGTTCTTGTGGACTGGGTCAGCTACTACGGCACCAGTTCTCACCGACTCACAGTTGTGTGCAGACACTTTTATACATTCCTATTCCAGCCGATGTCTTTTCTTTAGTAGTGGGTTGAGCACTGGGTTCCATAGGCCTGTGTCTCATCATTCCTCACATCCCTTTTCCAACATTAACCCTCTGTCCCTTAGACCAGGGGTCCTCAAACTTCTTAAACAGGGGGCCAGTTCACTGTCCCTCAGACCGTTGGAGGGCCGGACTATAGTTTAAAAAAAAACTATGAACAAATTCCTATGCACACTGCACATATCTTATTTTGAAGTAAAAAAAAAACAAAATGGGAACAAATACAATATTTGTATTTGCATGTGGCCCGCGGGCCGTAGTTTGAGGACCCCTGCCTTAGACTGTTGTGCCCATCTCTAGGCCCTTCCACACAGCATGGCCAGATCACTCATCTTAAGGCCGTCTAGTGGGGCCATGCCTCTTCTCAGAACACCGGTGGTTGCCCTGACCTCCGTCACTCAGAGCTCTGCACACCATCTTATCCGTCACCTCTTTACCCACTAACCCAGTAACCATGTCTCTCACTTGCCTCCCACCTCTGTCCTGACTCCTTCTGGTAAAGCTCCCACCTGTGAGGGAAGGAGAGTTGAACAAAACCCCACACCATGATAGAACCTCGCCTGTTTCCCGGGGCTGTGTCCCCTTCCAGCAGCCAGCTGACTGAGGCCACTGACTGACTGGCATTGTCTTCTGTAAAGCAGAGGGCAGTTGTTAGATGCAGGAGGGGAAGGGTCTGGGAGAGGTAAAGATTCTGAGCTATATCTCTGGCATCTTTGTTTTCTAGTTTTTCTTCAAAAGACTCTCCTCAAAGAGGCCAGCCTTTGTAAAAGAAGACTTGCATTGGGTTGATTAGGGGCTGTACAATGAGGTGGATGCTCTGTGGAAAACATCCTCTCTACTACGTTTCACATGAAATGCGTACTTACACTTTGAATAGTGAAAATAACTGAAACATACAGTTCTCTTTTGAATATCCATTTACTTATGGAAAATATTTAAATCCAGCAGGGTTCTAGCCTATATTCTTTTGTACTTGTCTCTCCAACTCAGCTGGCTTCAGTTAAACATAATAACTAAATGGTGCACAGTTATGAAACTCAACCTGGTGTCTCCCCTTCAGTGTATATTGAACACCCACTAGTGTGACAGGCTCCAAAACTAGAATTTCACAACAGACGAGGCTTACACTTGAGAGGAAACCCGCTATTAAATAATCACACAGATAAGTAACTACAAACTAGTTTAAGATGTATAAACAAGGGATTTGTCTTCATTGGTGACCGAACTGGTCAAGGAGATGAAATGTTTAAGCTTCCTGTAAAAAAAGCTCTAAGTTGCCTATGACATAGGATTGCCAGACAACTTAATGGCCCTAACTGCTTTCTGGACTTTTAAGATTTTTGATCTCATGTGTGTTGTGTGCACATATGTGTGTGTTTGTTGTTAATATTTTCTGCTTTGCTTAATTGGGCCTGTAGAAGACTTAACCAGTAGAGACCATTCCCTTTTTTCAAAGACATTGCAAAATTTAGTTCAGATAATCTAGTTTTTAGTTGCTACGATTCAGTCTTGCTTGACTCAGGCACTTAAGATAGACATTTTTTTAATACTACAACCAAACTCTAGGTTGTTCTTTGGTCCTAAGAACCACCAGACTAGAAAGTGCTGATGCACATCCACGCTTTCTGAGGAGATGGTCATTGTTGCAAGGGCCTGGGGTGCTGCCTTGTGAGTTTATCAGATGGGGCCTTTACAACTGTTGAGAGCCAAGCAGTGCTATGTTTAAAAATGAAAAACAAACTGCAGATATGTAAAATACAATTCACTTTACATAATTGAATGGTCTTGCTGGTTGGCACTTCTCTGGATCCTTATTATATTATTGGACGCTATCCTTTACAAAGAGATATTCCTTACAAAGAAGGCTCTTTCACATCAGCGTTTTGTTTGATCCCAGCAAAAACTCTGTGAATTAGACAATGTTGTTATTACAGTGGGATTTACAGGATGAAAGTGGAGCCCAGGAAGATTGAGTAAGTGGATTTAGGTGCTACAGCTAGTAAGTCATGTGGCAGAGGTCTTCTCATTTCAAAATCTAGTATTTTTTCCACAATATCACACAACCTCTCTACGCTAACTCTTCGGAGCTTGTTCCTCTTCTTAGAGTGACATGCCTTGTTGTCTGATTTAACTTTTCTCCTGACTGGAGCCCAAATTATTATTTTTTAAATGTTGTCTTTTTCATTGTAATCTTGTGGAATTGGGTTCGTTATTTCAAAGATTTGTCTTTTATGGAAAACCAAGGTCATAATAGTGTAAGTTGTATTCTCACAGGTTGGAGCATTCCTTTAGAAGAATCCAATTCATTTATGCCTTTAAATTATCAACCATAAACACTGTAATTATGTGACACATTCTCTGGACATTAAGCATTATTTTTTTAGTACAGTCACTTTCCCAACAGAATGTCACACAAGACCATTCTTTTGTTCCTTGAATCAAATGTTAGTTTTTCTTCACTAGACCATCTCTTCAATTAAGTAGATAGATGTTCTGGTCTTGTTCAGGATTTTCTAGTGCACAGATTCTTTCCTAAAATCATTGTTGGTCCTTTTTTTTCACCCTAGAGACACCCAAGGAAGTAAAATGTATTCAAACGTATTCAAAATCAACTTTAACTATGTCTTGTGGCTGGATTAGGAAGAAACATCTCATGTTATCTTTTTTTTCTCTCCCATTTGTAGACTAAAAGAATTATTTCTTTTATATCAACAAATTTCTGTCATTTTTGTTCTAAGAAATGTGTTTGAAAAAGACTGAACCAACCCTGACTGGGTGACTCAGTTGGTTGGAACATCATCCCATACACCGAAAGGTTGTGGGTTGGATTCCAGATCAGGGCACATAACTAGGTACTAGGTTGCAGGTTTGACCCCCCCCCCCCACCCCCCCGGTCAGGCACATATGGGAGGCAACCAATCAATGTTTCTATCTC
>NW_005369365.1:125357-226191 GCF_000412655.1 Myotis brandtii | reverse complement strand
AAAAATCAATGAAAAACATATCCTCAGGTGAGAATTAAAAAAAAAAAAGACAACCAATTTATTAGAGCAGTCATAGCCATACTCTAATTTCTGTCTATATTAGTTCATCTTGAATATACTTTGGCAGTTCTCTTTATAATTTTTGTTAATAATATTATTATAAGTAATGGAACCACATTTGGGTAATTTGGAAAAGAAAGAAAAATAAATGCTGCATTTTGATACTGCTCAAACATAGTCACAATCTTAATTTTGATGTATAATGGCTGTCTTTAGAAAGCAACAGATTATTTAACTCATCTCCTCAAAAGGTTGAGAAGTGAGGAGGTAATGTCCATAAAACAGTTAGTACAGAGCCTGACACATGGGAAGTAGGCCTTAAAGGCTCTGACGAGTCCTACAAACCTGGCGCACATTTAAGTGGTGGAATGCCTTTCCTTCCATTGCGCCTTTCCCTCACCAGTGCTCTCAGTGTTCGTCTTCCCTTGTCTTATTTTACCCTCCCCTCGTTACTTCGGTGTCATTAGCAAGAGGCAGTTGATATTTAGGGCAGTGGTTCTTATACTGGGAGGGGTGTGCATTGGTGCTAAGATTATATTCTGACAGGGAAGGGGGACATTTTTAAAAACCTGTCATCAGCTTTTAGCAACTTCTAAAAGGAGGCAACCTCAGTGTCTATTAGTAGGGTTGTCTTTTAATTAATTTCAATTTTTGAAAAATCTGCATTATCCTTATTGACCTCATTTCACAACAGATCATGGAAACTGTGGACTGGCACTGCATAGATGAACTGTGAAGATCAAATGAAGGTCAAGACGAGAGTTAAGATACTGTTAAGGGAAGACTATAAACTCCTTTTACTACATATTTATTTATTCATAGATTTATTGTATGAGAAATAAATCCATGAGCTATAATAGATGGTGAAAATCGATTGAATTGTGGATATTACCATAATGGTCATAACTTACATTTCATGTGTTTATATGTCATTTATACAAATTTCCTGTTGCCTAAAATAACTGAAAATATTTCTAGGAAAGGTGTCAACTCATGTTTCATCTGTCTTTTCTCCTTGTGTATTTTTCTAGTGCAGAGTGAATGTGGTAAACTCAGATACACATTCACACAAAACAAATAGGTAGACCTGACATTTGTAAAGTGCCTTTAGGAGTCCAAGTTAATTTTTATTCTGTTATATTTAATACTCCATTATAATAAGAGTACTTTATAAATAGGACAAATTCCTGTTTCTACTGAGTTTTCCAATTGGAATAACTGAGGGAAGAACAATAAAGGGAATGATTTGACGGACAAAGTATAATTTCATATGGAATAGTTGTAACAGAGGTACAGATAATGCAAGTTCATGCAAGTACATTTTCTCTGTCATCCATGTGCCCTCGTTTTTCATGTGCTCTCGAGTGGATGAGTGGGATAGGTGTGCAGGTCTTCAATGTTTCCGTAAGATCTGTTCTGCCAGGAGGTCACGGTTTGATTCTCAGTCAGGGCACGTGCCTGGGTTGCGGGCTCCATCCCCAGTAGGGGACTTGCAGGAGGCAGCCGATCCATGATTCTCTCTCTAGCATGGATGTTTCTATCTCTCTCTCCCTCTCCCTTCCTCTCTGAAATCAATAAAAATATAAAGATCTGTTCTAACACTGTTATCCTGTGGAATAGGTTCTGAAGTGGAAAAACTTTTTTTTTTTTGCTAAACATGACCTTGTTTTGATCCTACTTGCTTACTCAAACTCTTGATGGCATTTGGAAAGCTTGGCTCATTCAGAAACCCAGCCCCTGCCTGGAAAGCTCTTGCTTCCTTTCCCCTCTCTCACCTGGAGGATCCCCTGTCTAGCCATTTCTGAAGGTTCCTTTTCAGTCCCAACTGCTGTATTTAAATCCATCTCCAGCACTCACTACAAGCAATGCTCAAATCTGCTTTTGTCTTTGAAAACAAAGCTTTAAAAGTAGCCAGGGGAGCCGCACAGAAGAGTGATTTTGTGACAGTGGCCTAAATCCAAGCAGTGCATTTAGAAAGACTTTTTGTTTTAAACAGAATTTGCTTCAGCATGTTTGTCCATTGGAAATGGAGAATACTGAGCTCCTGTACAGATTTTAAAAATTGGAAGGAAACTGGAGATTTTTGTTAATGATAGAAATATATGTGCACCATGGTACATTATATTTCTCAATAATATAAATCTATCAAAATGCACTTTATAATCATACAAATAATTTACTCTGCATATAGAATGTCCCCTTTCACACTCCGTATTATTTTTAGGATCTTTATGTAAATGGGGCTTTGATGTTCCTATAGGATATGAATAGTTAGATCTTCTGCCTTTTCTACTAAAATGAATAGGTGGCTAATGGTATGCCTTGTAGTTTGCAATCAATTAGGTAATAATGGTTTATTAAACGTGTACAAGTTTCTTAGTACTGTGGCAGTCTTCGTACCAGATAAAGAGAAGTACATGATTCTATTATCAGCATAAATTCCATAAAATGCACTCATGATGCAAATTGAGAAAGAGGAGGGAGAGAGAGATAGAGACACACAGACAGGGATGGGAGGGGGGGAGTCCTGGGTCTTGGAGGAACTCTTGTGCAGGGAGGGAAAGTCGTTGAATTGTACAGGAAGGGAGTCAAGGGTTAGACCGTAAGGATGAAATGTTCACCAAGAGTGCCGGTGTGTTTCTGGATGGAAGCATCACAAAACATTGAAGAAGAATAGGAGAGGACGCTAAGAGCCGGTGCCAGAGTGAATCATTTTGATCCATCAGGACATTTCAGTCAAAGAAAAAATTAGAAGTCAGCAAGGCACAGACATTAGAAATGACTCTGTAACTTAGAGTAAAATATCAAGTCACAGGACTGGGGGAATTTTCTACCCAGTCAAGAGGGAGGCCTGGAGGGGGACAATCAGGTCCCAAGTCCAAGTTCCCAACCACACACTAAGGTGGGAGCCCCCCTCTGGGGGAGGGAGAGGCTTTTGAACCGCTGAGTGAGCTGTCCAGTCACCTGCTCTGAACTGAATCCTGAAGGGTAGGCCCAGGGGAGGCTGTGCTAAGATTAGCAAGCAGCCCGGCCAGGAGGCTCTGGAACCGTCTGCAGAACAGGGAAATATCTTCCCTGATGAAAACGCCATTTCTAGAGGCGGCAGGTCCCAGACCTGCCTTGAGGTGAGATGCAGATGGAGCTAATGAGCCCAGGCAGGAGAGGGTGCAGGTGGCGAGACACACACACACACACACACACACACACACACACATACACACACACACACACACCCCACCCCACCCCCCCAGGAAGGGGAGCAGGGATCATGCCCAGATCCACTGCCCTGATTCCGGTGCTCTGTGAGAGGAACCCCTTACCAGAGGAAACAGTCGTTTTTATGAATGCCTTGAAATACAGCCAGGCAATTACCTGGAGGAAATTTTCATTTAGCTAAATGTTAATCTGTAGAGAGAACAGAGAAAAAGGAAAAACAAGTTAATGGCATGATAAACAACTACTCACTATGGAACCTCGTATAAAGAAGCCCCAGACAGTCCTGGCCGGTTGGTTCAGCAGTTAGAGCATCAGCCCTCAGACTGAAGGGTCGTGGGTTCAATTCTGGCCAAGGGCTTGATCCCCAGCACTGGTCAGGGCATGTGAGGGAGGCAACCAATTGATACATCTCTCTCACATTGATGTTTCAGTCTCTACTCCTCCCTTCCACTCTCTCTAAAAAAACCAATGGAAAAAATATCCTCAAGAAGCCCCAGACAGTCTTGTGGGAAGTTCATTTGAATAAGTGTTAATCCAAGAATGCTTGGCCTTTATGGGTACAAGCACTAATTATATGCTCAAAGAATTGAAATGTTATCCCTTTTTTGCTTCTGGTGAAGTCCTTGAAGTTGGCTTTTAAGTGTTAAGTGTCTAACTAGGGATGATGAGTGTCAGAGTATTCCATGGGGAGTAAGCCTGACACCCTTAACACCATATGATCAGAAAGATGCATTTTTAGGTATTGCATCCAACAAGATTATGACATTTTTTGCAGTCTACCACAAAGAACAATTATATTTAGCAGGACTAATTCTGCATTTTACTATTAGCAAGACATGTTAGACTGAATTTTCTTTTTTTTGTCTAGATCTTAGATTGTCTGGAAATAAAAAGGAGGCTACACAAAATGAAAATACTTTATTCCCAACCAAATGGGAATATATTATCTGATAGGAAAAAAAATTGAAATGTAGTGTTAAAATCCCGTCTTGGGACCCCAGAGAATTCGCATGCCCAGGCTAGGTTTTAATATTTAAATACAATGCAAAAGAGAATAAATAAAACAGAGACCAGGTTCGCCTCAGCTCAGCCGTGTAATAACGTGTGAAGTACTGTCTGCAAATTGCCCTGTAGGCGGAATGTGTTCAGCTGCTATGGCTCTGCTGTATGTTTCAAGTTTTAAAGCATTCATTGCAGTGGGTTACACTGTATGTCCTTCCCACTTCACCTCTACTGGCTTTGAGTGCTGTTTCAGTGTTTTATATTAAAGGGTAAAGCATTATTTTCAACCACCCATATGAGCCAGTTGGGTGAGGCTTATCATATTTAGTACATGAGAAAATGAAGTTCCAGACACCAGTGAACAGAACGGCCGCTGGAATACAGGTGTCTGAGCCTCATTCACTGCTTTTCCTTCATGTGGCCTCACCAGGTGATGCTGCTGTTTTTATGAGTCAGCCAAGGTAATATGCGTTCTGATCCTTAATCCGTGACTTTTTGCCTTGTTGTGAATCTGATGTCTATTTTAGGTGGAGATCCTGTGCTTGAGTCTGTCTTTCCTGTGGGTTCCAGGATGTGGCCTGCCTCACAGAAATTCGGGGAGTCTTGAGCCATTTCATTTTAGTGGAAAACACATTAGTGAGAGCCCTTACTGAATAGGCGCTCTGGAAAGTGGGCGCTTTCCTCAGAGCCAGGGAAGTGTTTCGCTTACATAGCGAGTCCTTCTCAAGGCTGAGGCTGTTTGAAGGAGAACTCAGGTGTAATGGTGGAAACACGTCCCCTGTGATGGCCTTCGTTTCTCTTGCATTGAGGATTTTAAATCTTGAAAGGAAGGCAGAGTCCAAAGAAAGAGTTGTGCAACTACAATAAGCATGCAACCACACTCTCCAAGTTCACAGCTGTCAGGACAGAGGGAGGATGCAAGAATTCTGCCAGCCAGGAAGAGCCTGGCCTCAACGTAAGGAAACTTAAATCTAGGCCTCCCAAACCCATTGCGTTGAACATGTGACATTTCTCAAACATGAAACGTTTTTATCTTCTGACAGTGTGCCTCAGCGAGGGCACCAGACCTTAGCATCGGAATTATTTGAGTTTATCTGGTTAAGCACAGGTTTCAGCTTTCAGATGCTGAAGCTTGGCACAGAATAGGTACTTAGAAATAGTTGACTTGGCCATAGCTCTTTTTCTTGGATTCTCTTCCTTTAAAATCTTATCTGAAACACATATTTGCAATTAGGCTTATGCTCAAAATGGAAGAGGAAGAGAGATCTAGTCAAGGTCGGGGGTGGAGGCTGTTGGCCACCTGCGAAGGAGAACAGTGTTTGAAAACTCAAATTCCACATTGTCTCAAGTCTCTGAACAGACCTGTGATCTCAGAGGTACCTACAGTGATTTAACTTTCTTCTAATGCCTGTGATAACACGGAGTACACCTTGTAATTGAATTCTGCCCATAGGTATTGAATGAACATCACTCAACTCTTCCAGTATTGGGAAGCCCAGGAATCCACTTTCCCACCACCATATCTTAATGATCCAAAAGGCATTGTGCACCTGCAGAGGAGTGAGCTACCCCTATATAAGATTTGGTTGTTACAATCAAATAAATATAGGCAAGGTATAATTTAGAAGTATTTTATATGGTGGGGTTTCTTAATGTTATAATGTTCTCTGCATTTTATAACTTCAGACCTGCTGCCTTGACTTTTCTCATTTGCCATTCTTAGACTTCGAGTGCCCCCTTTCTTTGATGTGATTTGAGATAGAATATTTAGGAACATACTACATGTAAAGAGGGCTCTCTTTTATGTGTTTGCTTCCCATTTGATATCTATGAAGTGATTTGAAATCATTAAATGAGAAATGCTGATTTCAGATGGTCAGGCAACTATAACACTTGTGATTTATCTATGAAATCTAGGCAGAAACATGAAGACATTGACATATGAGCTGGAGGATTTTATTTATCAATTTTTATTTAAAAGCACCATTGTGTGTCAGGTACTGAACATAGCATTTCTATTTCAAAGTAATTTGGGGTCGCATTTTAAGTGTAAGCATCATGGGTATAAGGTTTATTTCTTGACAATATGAAATAAAATGGTCTTAGAACATACTTATAGATCTTAAATTTAAATATTTAGACTCTGGCCTGGCTGGCGTGGCTCAGTGGTTGAGCGCCAAACTATGAACCAGGAGGTTATGATTCGATTCCGGTCAAGGCACACAAGAACATACTTATAGATCTTAAATTTAAATATTTAGATTCTGGCCTGGCTGGCATGGCTCAGTGGTTGAGTGCCAAACTATGAACCAGGAGGTTATGATTCGATTCCGGTCAAGGCACACACCCGGGTTGCAGGCTCGATCGATCCCCAGTGTGGAGAGTGCAGGAGGCAGCCGATCAATGATTCTCTCTCATTCTCTCTCTTTGAAATCAATAAAAATATATTTTAAAAAATAAAATAAATATTCAGATTTAACACTGTCTAAATCAGTGGTTCTCAACCTTGGCTGCACATTAGAATCACCTGGGAATCTTTTTAAAATCCTGATTTCTGGGCCTCATCCTCGGAAATTCTGTTTCTTTGTTATGGGGTGGGGCCACAACATTAGTAACAAAGAAACAGAATTTCCGGAGGATGAAGCTCAGAAATCAGGATTTTAAAAAGATTCCCAGGTGATTCTAATGTGCAGCCAAGGTTGAGAACCACTGGTCTAAATGTTACATGAGTGTGGCAAATGCCTGCGTTTTCTTTTGCTTTTCAATATGGATAAAACATTATGTAAAAATGTTTACATTTACACATTTAGTGTTATATAGATCAGTGTTCTTCATTTTTGGCTATGTATTAGAATGACCTGGGTAAGTTTTTAAAAACACTCATGCTTAGGTCCTGCTCTGACCAGTTAAGTTAAGCTATCTGAAAGGTGGAACCTGAACATTTTTGGGGGTGGGGGGCAGAGAAGGGGGTTTAGGGCGATTTGTGCCTTTTGTATTCCATATAAATAATTGCTCCTGAAGAAAAGTGTTCATCTAATGGCATTGTATTCACTCAACTGAACTACAGGGAACCCTTTATTCACGAGTCAGTTCAACAAATATGTTAAGGGTCACTGTGTATCAGACACTATTCCAGCCCCTGCTGTGAAAGACTTGGTCCCCTCCTCCTGGAGGTTATATTTTTTGATTTTGGCAAAAGATCGTTTATTGAATCTTTTCAAAGTCTGAATGTAGCACTAACAGGATCATCTTGTTCCATTGGTAGATTTAACCTCATTCTCAAGTCTGGGCTAGGTTGTCAGAATCAGTTCAGAGTGCTTGACACTTCTGACTTTTGGTTATTGTTTCTTCTCAACCATATTCAGTATTTGGATGAATTCACTATTTCCAGCAAGTCACTCTGTGCTGTGCGTCCCTCACACTGTTCTGTGGTCATTTAACCAAAGAATCATTTTTGTTTGCCTGTTTATAAAGAAACAAAGAGTACATTGCTTTTATTTTTCTAGAAACCTAAGCTTCAGAGTTAAAATCAAACAGCAGTTCTTGGTTAAAAAACAAACAAACACATTTAATACCACGAAAGAAGTAGTAGGTAAGCCAGTAATATCAGTTAAATGATAGTGATTCATTGTATAAGTAAACCCATCATTTGAGTGAGACTTTAAATTATTCTGGTATTTTAAATTGTTCTGCCTCAAACCAAGTGTAACTACTATAGTTCCTTCTGCATCTGATACCAGTATTTTCTCTCTTCCCCACCCTCCCAATAACTATCTACAATCTTGATATATAGAGCATGAACACCGGAGATAAAATGCACATGCAATTAGGCAGAGACTCTTAGCTGACCTAAATAGCAGTTCATTCATGAGATAATGTGACCTGCAGTCATAGAGATGAAAATCTGTTGCTTGAGCTGGGGTAAACCTGGCATAGTGCAAACTCATTGCTCAGAGAATTGTCTAAAATTAGATCAGGCAGAAAAATACTGCAAAAGCTTTGTAGACCTGGTCTCAATTTCAGGAATATCTTTTTCTCAAGATGTGTATGTAGTTTATTCCAGGTAATCCTTAAAGCTCATCCTTATTAATATGAAGAGCCTTGGTCTCAAAGGAATTCAGCAATTAAGCAATTTATATATTTTAAGATTAGTCTTCTGTTTATAACGTGGGAATCACACCTTCTGTGAAAGAGTTTCCTCTTTGGAGATGGTCGATGTAAGTTGGGAATTTTTTGATGGGCACAGGTTTGACTGTCGTTGCCATTATCAGAGCATCTGTACTTGTCCTAGAAACCAGGACTCTGTATTGTGTATTCAAGTGTAGTTTTCTTAATCATGATGCTTCCTTGTGCAAAAATGTGAAATTATCTTTTTGTGTAATTAGGTTTCTTCTAGTATATTGCTAAAGGGACATTCCTTACCATTGAAACTATCTCAGATTTTTTCCCCCAACAGAGATGGATAGAGATAAATTCCATGCACAAGTTCTTTTACTACCTGGTAAACAATGTAATGTGATGATTAGAGGATTGCTGAGTCATTTAAATCATAAGGGACTTTAGTCATTGTTTTGATGTATCCATGTCAGAACTGGAAAAAGGCAGGAATGAGGTTTTCTTCTTTGAACCAGTGTGAAAAAACTTAAAGGAAATCTGAAATAGTAAGCTGGGGCTCTATTCAACAAATATTTATGGAGCATCAGTGAACAAGACAGACGAGTCCCCCTGCCCTTTTGGAGCATACAATCCAGTGGGAGAAATAGAAACTAGACTCTAAATAAAATAACTAATTTATATTTGGAGATGATGAGTTCCATGGGGGGCTGGGGACTAAAATCAGAGGAGGGAGATTGAGAATGCCATATTTGGTGGGGGAAGGGTTGCAGTCTTAAATAAGATGCCAGAATGGCTTCATCAAGATGTTGGAACAAAAATAAGTAGGATATGGGGGATTTAACCAGGTGGTCACGTGGCATAAACAATCCAGGCAGCAGGTACAGTTGGTGGAAACACCCAGAGTGTGTCTGGCAGGTTGGAGGAAGAGCCGGAGGTTAGTGTGGCCAGATTGGAGGGAGTAGGGGGAACCAGGAGATCAGTCACAGAGCTGAAGGGGTCCAGACCACTAGGGTCTGGTGGGCCTTGTTGAAGATATTGACTTTGCTCCTAGTGACGAGTGATGTGGAAAGCTCTTGGAAGTGTTTGAGCAGAGGGATTCCTGTGTGTCTTAGCACCCATCAGATGTTTAGTAATTGCTTCTTATTCATAAACTAGAGGCCCAGTGCATGACATTTGTGCTCTAGGGGTGGGGGAATCCCTCAGCTCAGCCTGCACCCTCTCACAGTCCAGGACCCCTCAGGGTCCTTAGCGCTGCCAGGGGGCAGCTCCTGCATTGAACGTCTGCCCCCTGGTGGTCAGTGCATGTCATAGCAACCGGTCGTTCTGCCAATTGGTCGATTTGCATATTAGAGTTTTATTATATAGGATTATATAGGACAAGAGGCCTGGTGCATGAAATTCGTGCACGGGGGAGGGGGGGAGGGTGTCTCTCAGCCTGGCCTGCACCCTCTTGCAATCCGGGACCCCTTGGGTAGGGTCCCTAGGCCTGGCCGGCAATCAGGGCCTTTTGGGATTTTCCTTCCCCCGGCTGCTGGTAGCTGGCCCCGCCCCCCGCCACTGCCACTGTTTGCCATCTGTGCGTTGCTGCCCGCCTCTGAGGGTGCGATTGCTTGGCTGGCCTGGGTCTCCCTCTGTGGGGCTATCGCTGGCCAGCCCCACACAACCGCCACAGCATCACTGGGCGTTGGCTGGGCCCTCCCTCTGTGGGGCGATTGATTGTGGGGCCCCCATATCGCCCTGCAGAGGGAGGCCCCACCCACCCACTGCAGTGCTGCCAGCTGGATGGCCTGGGCCTTCCTTTGTGGCTGCCGGCCGGGAGGCCTGGGGCGATCGATCATGGGGCTCCGCGATCAATCGCAGCACAGAGGGAGGCCTCACCCACCTGCCGCAGTGCGGCTGGCCAGGTAGCCTGGGCCTCCCTCTTTGGGGTTATCATGAAACTATCCACCCTCCTACCCCCCGCATCGATAGCCCTGCCAGCTGGTGGCCTGGGCCTCCCTCTGCGGCACAATCATGGGGCAATGGCGGGGCCCCCCGACCAATCGCATTGCACTTGCCTTGGCTGGCCTGGCACTAGTGCATGTCATAGCATGGTCGTCCAGAAGGTTATCCAAATGGTTGTTCTATTGTTCGGTCATTCGGTCATTTGGTTGATTGCATACTATGCTTTTATTATTACAGATTTCATATCATTTCTGGAACCACCCACTTTTTTCTTCATTTTTGTCTCCAAAAAATAGGACAATGGCTAACATTTGCTGTGTTGGGTAAATTGCCAATCACTATACGTAGATTGTACCCCTGTAACCCTTACAAGTTTAAGCAACTGTTATCATCATTTCCATTTTATAGATAAGGAAATTGAGATGTAGCATAAATGACTTACCCAAGGATCTTGGGTCACGTAAGTGGCAGAATTAGTATTCAAGCTCAACAGTTTTCTTCAGAGTCCTGGTGCTTAACCACTGTGGTAAAACACTTGTGCCCCCTTGCCCTAAGTCAGCTGCAGACCTGCTGTTGAGCAGCTCATGGATTCATCAGCCCCCTGCCTTTCCACTCCACAGACCTGGTTGCCTGAGGACCATGTAAGGTCAACCTAGGAGTGCACATAGGTTGTACCATGTGGCTCTCTGTGTTTGCCAGGAATTAGAAGTGGGAGCTGTTACTGCTTGTGTCAGAGTCATCTATGGGATTTTATCCTAATATATAAAAATCTAGGGGCTGTCACAATCTAAACGACCAGACGGATGACCTAACAGGTTGTATTTCAAAACTTTTATTATTCTGCAACTTGACCATTTTTTTATTTGCTTAAAATATTCTAGAATATTTTAAATACAGAAAAGTAGAGAATAATATGACAAATACTTATCTATACTAATAAAAGGGTAATATGCTAATTAGACCTGACATCTTCCAGACATCCTTCCGGAGAAAGCCATGGTGGTGGGGGCCGAGGCAGAGGTGGTTAGGGGCAACCAGGCCAGCAGGGGAGAGAAGTTAGGGGCAACCAGGCTGACTAGGGAGGGAAGTGAGGGGCAACCAGGCAGGCAGATAGGTGAGCGGTTAGGAGCTGGAGGTCACAGATTATGAGAGGGATCCCTGTGGGATCGGGCCTAAACAGGCAGTTGGACATCTCCTGAGGGGTCCCAGAATGGAGAGGGTACAGGCTGGGCTGAGGGACCCCTCCCCCCTGATGCATGAATTTCGTGCACCGGGCCTCTAGTCAAGTTATAATCTCCCAGGTGTAAGTTTCCTATGTGCCAGAATGTGGGAAGGGGAAGATGAAGAAATCCATTTGTATGTAGTGAATGAAGAATCTCAGTAGTGCTGGGTCCCTCTCCATTGAGTCCACTGGTGTAGATGTTGCTGGGTTGCAAACAGAACACATGGGGTGACCCTCTTCTTGGGTCTGCAGGAACCATCATCTGGCACAATGGATTCTCTTGCCTACAGGTAACATTATCATGAGGGAGTTAAATTTGCAACTTTCACTCCTCTCTCAATTGCCTTCTACATCCAGTTATTAGTCTTGTAATGTCACTCTAACCTTTTTATGGACCTTAACGATATTGTCTCATGAATTTGCGTTTGCACTTGAAAGGAGGAACCTAAGCATCTAATAGAAATGTATGAGGTGAAATGAGTTCTAAGGAGGGAACCATTATAACGTCTTGCAGGAGGACATAAATGTGTACATTTTTGACAGATTTAAAAACACTAGGCTTACTTTCCTTCATCATCTTTTATGGAAACAAGCATTATGATAGCCAGTGGAAATATATTTTTGAGGTGATGGTAAAAGGCAAATCCCTCATTGGGGAACTTTCAGATTTTGCTAAGGAAAACTTCCTCACAAATGTATGGCATCTATAGTACATTGTTATTAATACATTGGAGCTGACTTCCTGTTTTCCAAGGAAAATGAAAATGCAGGTTAGTGTCTCTGTGGTATAGATTCCAATCTATAATAATCTATAATAATAAAAGCATAATATGCTAATTAGACTGGGCTTCCTTCCAGATGAAGCCACAGGGGCAGGGGCCGAGTCCCTTGCACAAATTTCATGCATCGGGCCTCTAGTTTTAAATAAGATCATACACACAAGGCAAAGAAAGTACAAGCTTTGTAGAAATATTAAAAACTAACAAAAAAAACCCTTCACAGATAAATTAAATCTAAATATTGATTTAAATGAAATCATAGCTCCTTAGACAATACCACCTAGAACCCATTGTTTCCCAAGCAAGAAAGTCTGTGTTCTGGATAGTTATAAAATAAACTAGAGGCCCAGTGCACGAAATTCATGCACTGGGGTGGGCCCTCAGTCCAACCTGCGTCTTCTCACAGTCCCGGAGCCCTCTGGGGATGTCTGACTGATGGCTTAGGCCCGCTCCCCAGGGGAAGTGGGTCTACGCTGGCAGCCGGACATCCTTAGCACTGCCGCGGGGGTGGGAGAGGCTCCCACTACCACTGCAGCACTTGCCAGCTGTGAGCCAGCTTCTGGCTAGCCATGAGCTGGCTTCTATCTCCTGCATTGAGTGTCTGCCCCCTGGTGGTCAGTGCACATCATAGCGACCGGTCATTCTGCCTTTTGGTTGATTTGCATATTAGCCTTTTATTATATAGGATAGAAATGCTTCCCTTGTGTATGTTTGGGTGGAATGGAGAGATCACAGGTCAGAGTCAGATCAGGCCTGGATTTGAATCTATTTTTTCTGTTTATTGATGCTGTGACCTTGGGCAAGTTATTTAGCCTTCTAAATCCAAGTTTCTCATCTGTGAAATGAAAATAATATTCACTTTATAAGATACTGAAAATTTGAAAACAAAACAATACATGTAAATCACCTGTCCCCAGTAGATACTTAGATCATGTGGTTGGTGGGATTTGGGGGAGGGAGAGAATGAAAATATGTCATGATATGAAAGGGAAAAATTAGGAAACAATAATGGGCACTTATAGGCATTTCTCATAGTGTAGAGAGAAAAAAACTGAGTTGGGATTCATTTCCTAAGATCCCCATGGGGAACCTACTATGTGCCATGCTTGATTCTAGGTGCTGAGAATGCACTGGAGATCAGAATCATAAATAGTCTCTGCCCTCATGATATGCACCGTTTGGTGAGAGAGCAGACATTGATTACATACTAATGAGACCAATAAATGTCAAATTGTAACTGTGCTTAGTGCTGTGGAAGGGGAAAATGATGTTATAAAAATGAATAAGGACATTTGACATAATTGCGAAGTGTTTCAGAAAACCTTCCCTGAAAAAAGGAGCAACAATGCTGATAACTTAAATGTGTGTGGGTGCCTTTAACCCTATCAGGGCCCATTGGGCCCCATTTTGGTTTTGAAATTGCTTGTTTGAAAAGTCTTAACTATTTTTACAGATTGCTATCTCATTAATTTATCTTTCTTAGAAGTCTTCCAAGAAACAAAGAAAAGTTATTTATTTCTTTTAAAGCAGGAAACAACTCATTCTGTCATACTATTACACATGATCCCGTTGGACTCTTGTAAATCTAAGATACATCGTACAATCATAGTGATCTTATCTTTCCTGTATCTTAACATTTTGCTGTTTTATCATCTGAGAATTAGCTCACCATTACTCATTAGATATTCCCAACCATGCTAAAACAAACACACAAAAATGGTAAAAATGGCAAGAAAGGCAAAGAATGATGGAATCATCTATAAAGATGACTCAATATTGAAATAAAAGTTCACTATTATGTTATCCCTGAGTTTTCTTACTGCATTACTCACAGTTTTGCTTCATCTTTCAAGAAGATATAAAAGAAGTCTAGAGACTTTGTACTTTTTAAAACCTTTAATTGAACATAGGTAATCATTTAGAATTTTTTTCTATAATAGCAAAGAGAGGAAAGTTAATAGGAATATATCTTACGAGTATTACATATTCAGGAAATAAATGCAAGAAGATATATAGAAGCACTCTAGACTCTAATGAGGATGGTGAAATTGATTCTATAAGTGACATCTCAGACTGATTCTTCTTAAAAAGGTATCCTAGATGAATTTTCCCTAACTCAGGATTCAGTGATTCAATAGTAACATTTCAAAGCACTAAGAGGAAATATGGTACTCTTATCCAGTTAGCAATTCAGTAGGAAGTGCTTCATTATACATGTGCAGCAATAACCTCCATCAGCCTGGCCTGTGTGGATCAGTTGGTTGAGCATCATCCCATGCATCAGGAGGTCAGGGCGCATGCCTGGTTGCAGGCTTGATTCCCAGTAGTCCCAGTAGAGGGCATGCAGGAGGCAGCCTATGGATGTTTCTCTCTCATCCATGTTTCTATCCCTCTCCCTCTCTCTGAAATCAATTTTTTTTTAAAAAAATCCTGTATTATCCTGTTTTGCGGAAAGCACATTTGACAATATTCTTTTGTCTTTTAAGATGTTTATGCACCAAAAATTTACTTCATGTGGTTCATTAGTGGACAAATGTTAGCGTATATACAAAGGTGGTAGAAAGAAACAGATCATATAAAAATGAAAAAAAAATCATTGGATTGGCTTCTCATTGGTGTTACTAAATAAAAAAAATGATACTGTTCTACAATTATTGAGCCAAGAATGTGACTATCCTCTTATCAGCAAGATTATGTGCCATCAGAATGTTAAGGATACTGTGTTTTGATGATGTCACTTCAAGGAGTAATGACAGGTTAGAACTTATTAGAGATGTATTGGAAACCTGAAATCAGCATTTGCAAGATGAGTATGTTTCAGCACATTTGCTGAGCACTCAGTTGAATTCGAAGGATGTTGCCCATTTTGGGTACCTTCAAAGCCAGGAAAAATATGGAATACAAATTTGCTATTTAAGTCTTTATTAACATTTTAATAAGGTTATTTTTAACCTCCCTGTATTTTTCTATATTCATTAAAGTCATTCAAAAAAAGTTTTAAAAATGTAAAGGGGCCATTGAACAGAGATGGTAAATGGTGATGATTATTTTTCTTGAAATATAGAGGGTTCAGCAGGCACACACAAAAAAAGTGAGGGAAGAGAATTTCAGGCTGAGGGAACAGCACTTGCCAAAGCTCTGAGGTAGGAGAGAGAACTATTTCAAGAACTAAACAAAAGCCATGTGGCTGGAATGCAAAGAAGGCATGATAGCAGGAGAGGGAGGTGTGGCTGGAGAAAGGAGTGAGGACTCATGATGCATGCTTTGTAGCCTGTTGAGCATTTTCTCTTCATCCCAAGAGCAAAGGAGCCAACCAAGGGTTTTAAGCAGCGGACTGACCTTATCACATTTGCATTTCAATAAATGAAGCTGCATTTGAGGTGATTTTTGAAGTATCCCAAGTGAGATATCAAGTAGACAGCCATGTATGTGAGAGGTTTCTGGGCTGGACATTTTAAGCTGTGATTCATCTACAGTTAGTTCAGTTGAACAATCTCTAATTACTAATATCTTGATCAGTGTGAAATCAGCCAAGGGAGAGAATGAAGTGAGAGAAGATCCAGGACCCAGCCTCTGGGACGACCAATTATTTTGTTCCTGAAGAGAAGATGAGCTTGTAGAGGAGACAGGGGAAGGAGGACCAGTGACCTAAAAGAAAACCCGGAGAATGTTGTGTGAAGGAAAATGGAGGAAGTGAAGGTTACATGAGGGAGGGGTCCACACCATTGATTGCTGCTGGGATGAGGGTGGGAGTGAGCTTTAAAAATTACTTTTGAATTGAGCAATGTAGAGATTTTTGGTAAATCTTAGTGAGAGATATTTCAGTAAAGCAAACAGGCCAGATGGAATTAGTTATGGGATAGAAAGTGAGGAAATAGAGACAGCTTAGATAACGGCTTTAAGAAATGTGTCTGTGTGAAGGGAACAGAGAAAAAAGACACAGTAATATCAAATAGCCAGATAATAACTATGACAGTGAACTTAACTCACTTTAATCTTGTTTATGTTTTTATTTATCAAGGCAGATTTTGTTTCAGTGTTAATCAGAGTGCACTGAAATAGAAATGTTGAGTTTATGAAGGCAGCGGTGGCTTTGAGATGGTCTTGCTTGTTATATTGTTTTGATTTCACAGTGGGATCAGGCCCACCCAAGTATAGCTGGGATCACAAATTCCATGTAAAACAGAAGAAAGAGTTGACAGAGGTGAGGTAGAGCCATACTGTTCTTTGGTTCTTTTCTAGGGTTTTCTTCAGGATCAAAGTCCCTGTTTAATACCCATTTTCAGCCTATAGAAGGCACAATTTTGAAAGAATTGTGCCTTTTTCTTTCCTAGAGTTTTGTTCCTTTTCTGCATCTCTCTAAAGGTAACTCACAGAATCTTTTAATTGCATGTGACAAGGTGTTACTTTGCCTTGCAGGGAAATTTATGGTGTCACAGTAAATGGTGTTAGGACTGAGGCATTTGTTTTCTGCACGTTGCCCAGACCACTGTCAGAGTGAAACTTCTGATGCCTGCACTCACTCTGTGAGGCTGGAACGTGACACTGGCCTCTGTGTGTCTGTTCTGTATAAGTTTCACTTCTGTGTATTCAGGTCTGAGCACCGACCCCCCCATCCTGGTGGTATTTCAGACTGGGGCCTGGGGGCAAAATGATGTTGATGTTCTTTCCTAAATATGAACTTTACTCTGACTGAATTTTAAAACAAAGATTTGCAATGAGGCAGCCTCTGCCATAGATACACAAATGTATAGTAGTCCCTTTATCCGTGGGGATATGTTCCAGGACCCCCAGCGAATGCCTGAAACAGTGGCTAGTACTGAACCCTATATATACTATTGTTTTTCTATATATGCATACTTATGATAAAGTTTAATTTATAAATTATGCACAGTAAGAGATTAACAACAACAATAATAAAAAAGAACATTATAACAGCGTACTGTAAAAACATTATGTGAATATGGTCTCTCTTTCCCCTCTCAAAATATTACATTGCAGTGCACTTACCTTTCTTCTTGTGGTGACATGAGATGATACAATGCCTGTGCGATAAGATGAAGTGAGGCAAATCATTAAGGCATTGTGATGTAGTATTAGGCTACTATTGACCTTCTGAAAATACATAACAAACACTTTACCCTTCTCTTTGGCATGTCTGACTTACCAGCATCAGTACTCTTGGGCTTTGGGGCCATTACTCAGTAAAATAAGAGTGACAAGCACTGCGATCCCAGGGCAGTCGGTCTGGTGCCCGAGGTGGCTCCTCAGTGACGAAGGGGTGAGGAGCTTCTGCAGTGTGGAGACTCCGGACAAGGTGATGATTCATGTTCCAGGCGGGACGGAGCCAGACGGTGAGAGATTTCATCACGCTACTCAGAGCAGCGGGCAAGTTAAAACTTATGAATTGTTTATTTCTGGAATTTTCCATTTAGTATTTTCCAACCATGATTGACAATGAGTAGCTGAAACTGTGGAGAATAACAACATGGATAAGGAGTAACTACTGTAGTTTTCTACTCCTACGGAGTTCACAGATGGTAACTAAGTTTAAAAGACACCTTGCACTAGTATGTATCATGAGGCTGATAGCCATTTGGGTGATACCCTTTTAGGTGAATTCATTTTTCCCATTATACATCACAGGTACATTAGGGATGGAAGCAAATGTCCCTGAAATACATAAAATTCATTTTGAAACATAAAAGTCAAAGAAAATAACATTTAAAATAAGTAGATCAAACAGGCATACTGTTCTTTGGTTCTTTTTTGGCCCGGTGTACAAAAATTGTGCACTTGGGGTGAGGGTCCCTCAGCCTGTCCTGCACCCTCTCACAGTCCAGGGCCCCTTGGAGGATGTCCGCCTGCCAGCTTAAGGCCTAAGCCGGGGATCTGGCCTAAGCCGGCAGTCAGACATTCCTCTCGCAGATCTGGGGCTCTCAAAGTCTGGGACCCCTTGCTCCTTACCGCCTGCCTGCAACCGAGGTGGGAGAGGCTCCCACCACTGCCACTGTGCTCACTGAGCTCACCAGCTGTGAGCCTGGCGGCGCTCCCCCTGTGGGAGAGCACTGACTACCAGGGGGCAGCTCCTGCGTGGGGCCAGGGAGGGACGCACGAGGTTAGCCAGCTGGAGAGGGACCGCAGGATGGCTCCAGGGTGTGTCTGGCCCATCTCTCTCAGTCCCAATCAGCCGGACTCTAGCAACAAGCTAACCTACGGGTCAGAGTGTCTACCCCCTGGTGGTCAGTGCACATCATAGCGAGTGGTTGAGTGACCTTAACATATCATTAGCATATTACGCTTTGATTGGTTGAATGGCCAACCGGATGACTGGACACTTAGCATAGTAGGCTTTTATTATATAGGATGTAAATTATAATACCCTTATATGTGCATTAAACAAAATATATTACACAAATTATAAATTATGTTAAAAATTATATAATTACACATTTTATAATATAATTAACATTAATATAATTATTAGAATATTAACATACAATTTATAGCCATGATACTTAAAAAAACATTTAAAGTCTCAAAAGTTAGAATATAGTGTAATGCCCTCCAGCAGTGTGATTTTAGTGTGTGTCACAGATTGCTCTCACTGTGAACGGAACTGTGGCCATTTGGTTTCAAATTCCTGTAGCATTTTCCTCTGAGAAGGCTTTCTTTGGGAGGAGGGGAGGAATGGGTCTTCTCCCCCAATTATCATGATTGTGTTTTTTCAGATAACTTTTACTAGGAATAACCATACATTTCTTTAAAACCAAGGGATGAAAATAGAAGCAAGGAATGAAAATTCCAGTGAACTTTTAGGAATCTCTGCAACATATATCAGTATGGAAGGTTTTCTAGCATTTGGTATACATTGCTAAAAAAAAAACAAAAAAAAAACCCCAAAATCCATGTGAGTAAATTTGGAAGACCTTATTGACTTTATTCAATGATTCATGAATCGGACAGCTTTCAGTCTAGCAGCTAGAAAGGAGCTCTGAGGAGCTGTACCAGATGAAAGACTTTTATAGGCAGAAGGCAGCAGGAGCCAGGAAGCCACCGAGCTAGAAAGGAGCTCTGAGGAGCTGTACCAGATGAAAAGACTTTTATAGGCAGAAGGCTGCAGGAGCCAGGAAGCCACCAGAGCTGAAAAGGCGGGTTGGTTGTTGCAGAGTCACTTTCCTTTGGGGACGGCAGGGTCTGTCAGGCAGGTTACCTCACCAGGCCGTTCCTGACTGACAGGTTTAAGAGTCCATTTTTGGAAAAGCCAAAAATGTAATGAAGGCTTGGCTGATGATGTGGGGCTTAGCATAAGCAACTCCATTTTGAGCCTGTTCACTTGTTTTCAACAATACCCAAGTTTAATGAATTACTGGCCTGTGATATGTTGTAAGAATAGCCAAATCTGCTACCTACTCTCTATCAGGCACTGCGCCTACACACTTTGTATGCAGACTGTTTGGTTTCTAATGAAAAGATGTTTATATTTGACTCTGCTGTAGTTTTCTGGTTAGAGATTATCATAGCATTAAATGGCCTTGTGCTCCTCAGCCTACCGATCGTAGTCACACCCACCTCGCTGAAGAGGCGGGCTGTCCCCCCGTGCAGGTAAGAGAAGGTGACAGAATAGTGACATGGAAACCCACATGTGTACTTTGTGTTGTACATAGTTTTGTGAAGCAAAGTTATGATCTAATTCAGAATTTATTTACAGTCATTATTTTGGCAATTACATTTAAAATAATTAAGAAAATATTTTTAAAATGTAACCAAATGTAAAATAAGTGAGAGAAATTAATTTTCGTGACACAGAGTTGAAAACTTGGGGTTTGAAAGACTATTTTAGAGAAATTATTTCCAGCCTCTGAGCCCAAGGCCCCAGAGGAGCCTGCAGAGTTATTACAAGTTCTAAAACCCTTGAACACATTAAGCATTTTCTGTAGATGGAAGTGTATGTGAGTGTATGTTTGTTATAACATTTGTCCAATCTATTTCGTTGCTATCTTGATTAGTAAAATAAATAATTAGTAAAATAAAAAACTAAGTTTGAATCACAATGCTCAATGCAAAGTAGCTTTATAACCTTTTATATTTTCTTCAGTCATCTGCTACCAGAAGTTGCAGGAGCATATTCTTAATGTGAGAAAACACTGATTAATTCAGAATATTAGCTTGTTTAAGAAAACTTTTGAATTATTTAGAAAGAAAAGTCACGATCCCTTGTTTTTTTTTTTTTTTTAAAAAGTCCAGTTAGATTGCTGATAGACATAAAAAAGCAGAGAGATGTGTTTTTAAAAAGTGGCTGGAATATTTATTGTCATAGACGGAGGGCGTTTGACCTGGAGGACAGATATACCAAGCTTAACTCAAGCAAACTTGATTCCTGGCTGAGGAAGAATATTGGAGGATAAAGATAATGCTCTATGGGGCATTTATCTTAGAATCCTAAGTGATAGAGTGGTTCTGGATGCCACAAAAGGCATAACTTGTGTATTACAGATCAGAATCATCCAATTGGCATAGCTCTATTTGAACCTCTGCCTAGGAAAACACCCATTTCTTTAGTAAAAACTCACTGTGATCTTGCCCAGCCATAGGAACAGTGGGTCATTCTGTGGTCAGATATCCAAAACAAAACAGTTTGGTCTCCAAAGGGCAAGTTAGTCAAAAGTCTAAGTCACTTATTGGAATTTCGGAACGTCATTTCTCATAGAAATGCTTTACATTCAGGTTCCCAATTGGATTATTTTAAAAACCCTCTTTGACTTAGAAGGGAATAGAAAGATATTTTTGATAATATTCTCATTTGCTAAGGAAAGATGTTCCTCTGTTCTAATACCTCAGCCCTAAAAGTGAATGATCTTTCTTTCCTTGCCAAGCATGGCATGGCTGTCCCCTTCCTTTGCCACTACTTCTGCGTGGCAGAAGCATGGAGGAGCCCTCATCGTGTTGGTCTCCATTTATAAGGGATGGTCATAAGTCACCTGAACATGTTTTTATTTCTTTTACAAAGTAGTTGAAGAAAGCATAGTACCCACTTCACCTGGAGATTTTAGCATCCCCTCAGTTCAATTCTTAGAATTCTTAGAAATTCTTAGTAAGAAATTCTTAGCAACAAGGAATGGCATTCATAAAGGATCCAGGCAAGTAGATACTATGAAGTTTCAGTCAGGAACTTTGTAGGCAAGAAAAACTTTACTAATGTTAGAGCAAAATCTCAATTAGCTGACATCTTTAATTTACTGCTCACATTAACATCTAAGAATGAGCAAAGCAGAAAAGGTTTTTTCTCCCTGTTTTAGTTAAAAGGCATGTAAAAAAAATGATGCAGGAGCATATTCTTAATGTGAGAAAACACTGATTAATTCAGAATATTAGCTTGTTTAAGAAAACTTTTGAATTATTTAGAAAGAAAAGTCACGATCCCTTGTTTGTTTTTTTTTAAAAAGTCCAGTTAGATTGCTGATAGACATAAAAAAGCAGAGAGATGTGTTTTTAAAAAGTGGCTGGAATATTTATTGTCATAGACGGAGGGCGTTTGACCTGGAGGACAGATATACCAAGCTTAACTCAAGCAAACTTGATTCCTGGCTGAGGAAGAATATTGGAGGATAAAGATAATGCTCTATGGGGCATTTATCTTAGAATCCTAAGTGATAGAGTCCGTATTTAGCAGCAAGCAAAAAAGAACAGAATTTTTCATCTGCACAGTGAAAAAGAAAAGGCAGATGCTGTGAGGTTCATTTGCATTGCAAGGAGGTAGGCAGGCTGTATTATACAGCAAGACGTGGATAAATATGGCCTGAGGGCTTTAACTGTGCACTGCCTGCTTTAATATCTGAGAGCAGATCTAGATCCACAGCTGCTTTCCAATGCCTGACTGTTTTCTTAGGTGAACATTATGAGAATGTTTTACAACCCAGAATTAAGTTAAGCAGTGATTGATAACAAGGAAAGTTTGAGTTAGCAATGCAACACGTAGTACCTAGCATTCTCTTCCACAGGGACACTGGCTGTAGAGGAAATGGTATACTGAACCTCTGTTGGTATGTACAAAAAAATGTGGGTGCATTCAGAGGTTTGTGAGACAAGAAGCATTGCTTGGATGGTGGGCATTATATGTTTTCAGCTTCCTAAACCTGAGGAAAATTTAAATTACCTGGTGTGAGCTCCACAAATCAAGGCATTGGTAGGCAGTGGTAGAATTTCAAGCTTAAAGGGGATTGACCAGAGGACAACTTGCCTTGCAAATCTAACTTGGTTACTGGTAGCATGTAGTTTTACAGAAAAAAAGGTTGTAGTAACTAGAGAGGCTGTGAAAAAGTATTGAATGTGTAGATTTGATCGGGCTTTATATTCTCGCTCTGCCATTTAATGCTCCATAACCTTAGGCAAGTCACTTGATTTTTCTGGGCCTCCATTTATTCACCTATAAAATGGTGATTTCCCAAGTCCTTTGCAGTTTTAAAAACCGTTAACTCTGAGATGTGTTAATGTCTCCTTGGTGATGTAGTTCATAGATGCCTAGGGTTATCATCATAAATATCAGATTTTTAGTGTATAGAATGGTTGTAGGAACAATGTGTGAAACGATGGGAGGTGGATGTGCCGACAGCCACCGCAAAAGAGTTATCTTGCACTGGTTTTATTTGATTAAAGGTTTCGTGATGACTGAGTGCCAATATTCTTTCATCTCACAGCCAAGTTCAGATGCAGTAAGGACTTACTACACTATAAAAAAATGCTAAATAATCCCAAGTGGGTCAGTTCTGATCGGTCCCATTTTTTAAGGTGTTCTGATAAGGTTTGTATCACTAGAGATTCAACACTATAAATGCGAGCAAAACACCAAACGTAATTAGGGCAACTGGTCAGCATTAGAAACTTCTATCTTCCAAGTACTTGTGAGTGTGTATTCTCCCTCCTGGAAAATAAGGCAAGTCTTCTGAGCTGTATTAAAAAATATATATATTATTAGTTCTATTAGTAAAATTTGTAGTTGAACCCAGAAAGTCATTGGTTTCTAAGTTGTTTATTGCTGAGTATGTTAAACAGGGTAAGCCTCTTGACAGATGAATTATGAACAGTTCGTGCATAATCTTCACCATACCATACACATAAACATAAACTTAATTTCAGTTGTACAGAATCCAGTCCCAGTGCTCCAGAAGTTGTTGTGAGAGTAGAAGAAAAGTATAGACAAGTCTGATTTTCAAACTGTTACATCAGGATGTAGACATAAATAATACTTATGAAAGCATATTAGGAGTTTTGCAATTAAAGCCCCAAGTAATCCTTGAGAAAAGCATATCAAAGGGAATGAAAAGTACAAATTAGTGTTTGGGAAATAACCTGCTTAGGTCGACTGGAGCAGACCATTTTCTGCGAGTTCAAGGTCATTCCCTCTTACATCCTTTACATTTCATCCATTTAAGTTTTGAATGCCTTCCCTTGGAGGGCAATTTCACAGTCTAATAGGTAGAGGTATTTGGGAGTTTCTTTAAGACATTCAGCCTAAATTTTCTTTTAATTTCCTCTTCCAATTTCTACATAATTGCTCTTCCCTCGTATTATCCTGAAAGGAGTTTGTGGGGAATGTATGCAATGGGAAACAGAGTTCAACAGCATTGCTCTCTTGGGTGCTACAAATTTCACCTTTCATAAATGTATGCTTTGCTCAGAGAAAATGATTACAAAGGGAATGAACTCACTGCTTTTCCAGAGTTGAACCTGATATAACTGGAAGAGAGAAATTCCCTCGATGTGTATTTTTCTGGCCCTACTCTAGTACCTGACCCATTTTCTAGTCACCAGTTTCACTTTTGAATCTTCTTCCTTTTTAAGTTCTCTATCTTCCAAAACCTACCCATACCCACTTCAAACCTACTACTCAGAAATGTGACACTACAGTGTTATATACCCATGAAAAGCTTGTTGAATGAATAATTCTGTCAGATCACAGAAGTGTGGCTGGTTCTGTCTCTTCATGCACTGCCTACAGAAAATAGAAAAATAATCCAAGCCTGGCCAGTGTGGCTCAGTGGTTGAATGTCAATCTGTAAACTAGGAGGTCATGGTTCAATTCTTGTTCAGGGCATATGCCTGGGTTGCAGGCTCGATCCCCAGTTTGGGGAGTGCAGGAGGCAGCCAATCAATGATTCTCTCTCATCATTGATGTTTCAATCTCTCTCTCTACCTTCCTCTCTGAAATCAATAAAAAAATATTTTTTAAAAGAAAAATAATCCAAGGCAGCCATTGTTTATTCTCTCACCTCTTACGTGTTCTTGTCCTAGGCAGAAAAGATGACAAACCTTTGGATGCTCAGTAGATAAGATCTGAAAGTGAGGATGCTTTTGGGCGTGTCTTTCCTTTCAGAGCATCATATTGCTCCTATCTTCAGTATAAATGTGATATGGTTAAAGAATTAAGTAAGCAAACACTTTTGGACCAAAAGAGATTTGTTTTACAATTGATTAATTCACTAGAGCAGATAGCCTACTTTCAACTGTCATTTGTATTCTGAGTGTACAGTGGAGGTGTGATAGTGCTGTGTGTCCATCATGGACTGAATGTATAAAACCACCCTGCCTCCTCTGTTTTGCCTCCCTGCCCTCACTGTGGTATTAAGGTACTCTTTGCATCTGTTGGCCTAGAAGTAAAAATTAAAATGTTCTTAAAACTTGTTCAGAGGGATAGGGAGGGAAGGACATCTGAAAAATATGTAAATTCATAAGATTTTAGGATCACATTGAAATAAAGTCCTATCACATAAATGATCTCTTATTCCAAATAATTTCTGCAGACCTTGGTTTTAGTGTACACCCAGTTTTATGGGTTGATGTACAGCTGTCGCCAAAATGAAAATATGGGTGAAATGCAGGTCAATGTAATTTAGCTATTCAAAGTAGAAAGAGAAGTTGTCACCCAGGCCTCTTTCTTGGGTCAGCATTTTGCTGTCACCTGGCTGTATCATTGTATGTGATCAGAATTTCCACAATGCAGTGCAAAGAGCAATAACATTTAGTAATAAAAATTAGGCTCCTAACACCCCCCCCAAAAGAATCTGGCTGAATAATCAAGGTTATAAACCATTATCAATTGCTTCCTGATTAGTAAATGTTTTGCCACATTTACGAGAGCTAGTAAGGTAGAATAAAAAGAGTTTTGCCCTTGGCAGACACTAGTTTCAAATGCTGGCTTTGCTGTTAAATGTCACCTTAAGCAAGTCATTTAACCTTTCATAGCCTTAATTTATCCATCTAAAAAAAAAAGGAGATAACAGGCTTATTATGAGAATTAAGTGGGGTAATGTATAAAAGGTCCGAGTAGGGGCCCTGTTGATGTTCACTTTGCTTTTTTTGTCTCTGTTTAGTAAATCTGTATATTTACAAGTCTTTTGCCATTATTAATGGACTATGCCTTAGTTTGTGCCCATTTCTAGTTCATCTTGATTTCTCAGTAAATGTTCATGGATTGAGTTAGTGGATGTGGCCATTATTTCCTCTACTAGAGGCCCGGTGCATGAAATTCATGCACGGGGGGTGGGGGTGGGAGCAGTCCCTCAGCCCAGCCTGTTTCCCTTAACATCTGGGTAAGGAGAAGAAGTGCTGTTCTGGAGAGTGGTGGATGACCCTCACTGGGACAGTGTTCAATTTGAATCAAAGTCCTAATATTCACTTAGTGAAAAGGAAATTGTGTGAACCTTGATTTGAGGCAGGTCTGTTGTCATTAGAATCAAGTCTAGCTGCTGCCAGTTCCTGGAGGCGGGCTACAGCTGTCTGCTTCAGCCGCCTTTTGTTTTTAGTTTCTAAGTTGGCTCTGTTAGATGAATTAGTTTAGTATTCATTTGAGGGGGGAAAAAGCATTTGTTGAATTTCTGAAATGTTGTTTCAGCAGCCGTTTCATAGAAATTAAACTTTAAAAAAATTATTCCTTGAAATAAAAAGATACTTATTTCGGAGGAGGGCAACTCAACTTTTAGCAAATACTTTAGTAAAGAGAAGAATCACTAATTTATCTTTTTTTAAACACATAAGATTTTTCGTATCCTAGGGCATGGTCTCATGTTAAGAACATCAGCTGGAAAGTCAGAGGCTTTGAAGCAGCCACCTCTTACCTGATTTCCTATCGACTAGCTTGGCAAAGGACCAACAGGGAGCGAGGAAGAATTGAAAGAGTACCTCCTGAAAATCCAAGTTCTACTAGCAGCCAAGTTCACTTTTTTACATTTTACATCAACGAAGTCACACCTGGGACAATTTGAGTCTTAAAAACTGGGTAACGGATGTTGGGACAAGAGCATTTACATTCCCTATAGCCAACTGCAGCTCGCGAGCCACATGCGGCTCTTTGGCCCCTTGAGTGTGGCTCTTCCTAAGCCTTAGGAGTACCCTAATTAAGTTAATAACAGTGTACCTACCTATATAGTTTAAGTTTAAAAAATTTGGCTCTCAAAAGAAATTTCAATCGTTGTACTGTTGATATTTGGTTCTGTTGACTGATGAGTTTGCCGACCACTGCCCTATAGCATTTGTTCCCAGGAAAGATGGAAGTTCTACTTGAAGACCCTCTTTCACTATTTTGGCACTATGGGTTCAAATACCAGCCAGAACCTGAGAGGGGTGAGATAGGAAAAAAGAGAATTCATTAAACTGACACATTGGAACCTCTCAAAGGTTCTCATGGATGATTAATTTGGAAATAGATGAAAATGTGGACAAGGGTATTGGGTTGCTTGGTTTTATTTTTCTCTGAAGTCCTGACAGTCCTCTTGCCCACTCTGGTAAATAAGCACTGTTAGAGGGTTTCCACTGTGCATCAACTAGGCATCCTTGTTGTTCTTTTTCTTAGGAAAGAAAGGCTTTCAGGGCATGTCAGGCATTTACTGATGCATTTCCTTGGATTCTAATTTCCCTTTATCCTGGTGCTTTCTTTCATACATTTTTAACTCAGGGAAGAAAAACAGAACAAGCTTTATTCTGGGGCCAATACACCACCCTGACCTACTTTGCTTTCCCTGAAGGGACTTTCAAAATTCCCTGTAATTTTGGCCAGTTTATCACAAAATGGTCAATATACTATTGAACTGGGGGCTGTTTCTAGTCATAGCCAGGGTTCTATGGAGGAGAGAAGTAAAGAAAGTAACACATTATGGACTTTAGTCCTGTCTACCTTCTTACCCTCCCCACCCCTGCTTAACCCTCAAGCGCTCTCTCAGAGTTCAAAACCAGTTACTTCGCCCAAATGCTATCCATCCTTTACTTCCTTGAGCAGAGGACCCTAGAGAAAAGTCTGTCCACTTTCAGGCAATGGGTGAACTATCTTTTTTTTTGGAATAATGGGAGCGATGGGTCCCATGACCTGGCCCAGGTCTTTCTCTCTAAACTCTATTCCCTCCATGTTTGCTAGATTCCCAGATCACTTAGCTGCATATTCAACAGCAAAGTCTTGGTGGCTGATGTGGTCAAGGCAGTGTGCTAGGTTTCTCTGCAGAGTGGAGAACACAGCGCCTAGGAGACGAAAAACTTGGGTTCCAGATTCCACTTTGATGTGAGCAGCTGAGAAACTGCGTGTCAGTCACACCTGCCTGGCTCTCTTCTCTCACCTGTGAAATGAAGGGAATACTTTGCTGAGCCCCGAGGTCCTTTCCAGGTCTTAAAGCGCTGTGATTTTCTGATTACCAATCTCTGGAGCCAGTTATTTCACATTTCCAAATTTAAGCTGAAAACAAAATTCTTTCCATTCTCAGCAAGAAGCACATGGCAGGCTCTGAGGAGTGGCGTGGTTTGTGCTCAGTTGTCTCATCATGACAGGTGTTTATTGTAGCAGCAGAGGAGGCCAGACCTCCAAGCAAACACATCAAAGCCTTGCCGCCCTTTGGAGTGTGTGTCTTGAATAGCCCCTTTGCATCTAACAACTAGCTTTTATGAAATCACTCTTGTCTGAACATTATTTAGAACAGGATTTCACTTCATATTAATGTCTCCAAATAAATGCCAGGTAAAGAATTCCATTTATATAAGAAAAAAAAATGTTCCTGCTCACAGAAGAGCCACTTGTGAAGATGGATCCCAACACCAGGTCCCATCCCAACATGCATTATTCCTTCAGATGTGGATTTTATTCTGTCCTGACTGGCAGTGAGGTCAGAGGCCCCTTCTGTCCGTACCATGGAATCTGTGGACGGCTGACAGCTCTGTTGGGAAAATAAAAACTAGCTGGTAAAAGGACTGTTGTCATGTTGACAGATACCCATTATTGGGGACTGTGGCAACTGCTAAATTCCTAATAATAAAAAGCAAATGTGTATTTCTGCTTTTTGACTCACTTTGAGAATGGCTTATAGGAACCTGTGAACTTAAACATAATTGAATTTAAATAATAGAGAGGTGGTGAGACCAGTGGAGACTGGTGTTAAGGGTAGTGTGATGACTGTCATGTGTATTTCTGTCATTGAGGTGAGTGAGAAAGTGCCAAATCACTAGCCTGAGTGACTGAAACTGACTTGAGTTTTACATGAAAGCTTTTAGGAGGGTGCTGTTGTATGCCCTCTCTCAACCCTCCACTTTTCCCGTCTTCTTCCCACGTGCCCGACCCCACTTTTCCTGAAGTGGTGAGAAATGCGTTTGTCCCTTGACCCTGCAGCCAAGTTTCGTGGTCAAGAGCAAGGGCTCTGCGGTCAGACAGCTTGAATGGACTCTTAGTTCCATCAGCTCTCTATCTGGGCAAGCCACTTCCCTCCGAGGTACCTCAGTTTCTTCATCTTTAAAATGGGAGTGAATAGCCCTGGCCGGTTCGGCTCAGTGGATAGAGCATCGGCCTGCGGACTGAAGGGTCCCAGGTTCGCTTCCGGTCAAGGGCATGTACCTTGGTTGCAGGCACATCCCCAGTGGGGGGTATGCAGGAGGCAGCTGATCGATGTTTCTCTCTCATCGATGTTTCTAACTCTCTATCCCTCTCCCTTCCTCTCTGTAAAAAATCAATAAAATATATTTAAAAAGGGGGGGGTGAATAATGCTTTTCTCATTTGGTGACAAGGAGGATTAAATCGGAATGGATGGTGAGGGCTTGGAAGCAGACGCTGTCCTGTAGTAACCACATCTTCACTCCGTGCTTCCCACTGCCCATCTCAACAAATACAACATGGGCCATTTGAGACTTTAGTTACCATTATCTCCACCAGTGAGCTGATCTCTGTGCTGGGGGTTCAGAGCAGTTACCAGCCCATCGTGAAGATGCAGTGTGTGCTGGCTGTCAGTGGTCTGAGCAAATAGTTTGGGATCGAAGAAAAGAAATTGATCATTCAAACCTAGATCATTCATTTCCCTCCAGAACAGTGAAGAATCCAGAAGGATCCACCTTCTTGTTCTCTAATTGGATATAACCCCAAAGAGTGAAATAATTAAATCTCTCACTTACATTGAGCAGCAGCTTTGTGAATGGATGGCATAATCCAGGAACTGGAGGGGAAACAAACATTAATTAAGACATACGCGTTGTCTTTTTTATCTTGTTGGATAAATGGAGGAATTGACTATATCTCTGAGTAAATATGGATTAGAGATGGCCTCTATGCCTAGGGCCTTATTGGGCTGAATGAAGGGGCGCACCAGCACACAGCTAAGTGTGATGGGCAGGCTGCTACATTAGAGGTGCAGAAGGCTTTGGGGTACCGAGAAGGGAAAAATGAATGTCATTTGGAAAGGTGGAAGATGACAACTTGGAATTTGACTTGGGCCTAAAAAGAAATGGATAGTATGTTAATGATCAGAGTCAGGAGTAGGATTGGGAGAAAGGAATCAAGAAATTAGACGATTGAATTCACAAGTGATATAATTCGCAAGCAGTAATTTCTGCTTTTAAGTGGACAATACATTGCTGAAAAGAAACTAGCCAGTTTGCTGTTGGTGTAGTCATCTCAGACTGTACACGATAATTAACTCACAAGTCTCTGGGAAAAGAATAAAAGGGGAGGGGGGACTAAGTTCTGCCAAGACAATGGGAAAATTACGGTCTAGGAAGTATAACCCTCTTCACCAAAAAGTTCGTTACCATGTAACTGCTAAGGTCATCAGTATATATGCTTTTAAATAAACCCAATGATTCTCTTAATGTCATTATGGAAATGCAGGCTCCAGCACATTAAAAGTATCCTATTGGGATGCTCTGCTATTCCTGTATTTTGCAAAGTATGTTTTTAGAGGCTGTGACTTTTTGTAATTTCTACAAGTAAACACCCTGTGTCTTTATTAGTTGATAATGCTGTGATTTTCTAAATATTCAAATGTACCTTTGTTAGGTTTTCTTTCATATGCATAACATTTCAGATAGATTGCATTAATTTTGCAATCACTCTTGGTACTGTTCCTCCTCCTAAATTAACAGAAAGACAAGTGTAACTGTGTATGTGGTACCATCTTTAAAGACATCTGAGATCATTTTCTAATTCTGTATTTTGTGGATAGAAAAACTAGACCCAAAGATAGAAAGTGCCTTGACCAACATCATACCTCATTGGTTAGTGACTGACCTGGGTCTAGAAGCCAGACCTTTCAGCTCTGAATTTGGGGTTCATCCATTATACCCTCATTCTATCCATTGACAGAACTGGCAATTTATAGGTTGATATGGATTAAGAGTCCGGGGGATTTTAAGTACATCTCCACTGACACATGGTTATTTAAAAATAATAACAGCCAACATTTATGAAGTTTACCTAAACACTTGTACATATTTTAATTCATTTAGCCCATCACAATGACCTTGTGACATTGCTACTCTTACTTTCTGAGGTTCACAGATGGTGAGGTGCAAAGGGTTTACGTGGCCAGGGGTGGGGTGTGTTCTTCAGCTGGGATGCAGGCATTGGGGCTCAGGGTCTTTGCCCCTACCCAGCACCTTACTCTGCTTCCTCCAAGTGAGTGCTGGTCATTGGGAGCTTTTTGTCCTTTCTTCCCAACCATCTTTTGTCAGAAGCTGGCTTTGTAATTTCATTATTAACTTCATAGTTGGTACAATACAGTGGCAATACCACTCAGGTTTCCTTTGCATCCTGGATCACTGTTCCATTTCCAGTGATGCATAGGATTCAGAACTGTCCTCAGTCGATCCAGAAATTTGGGACAGAATGGTGGCAACAGTTTTTCCACATACAACATCTCTATCAGCCACAGGGCAATTCCACAGAGGAAGAGAGCAGCACCTCCCTGGCTGGGCAAGTGATTGAAAAAACTCCCTTGGCATTTGCAGCAGTAGCATCCACATTTACACTCCATCTAGACTAAATCTTGATTTTGGGAGAGGATGCTTAAGTGGGCAATATTATTTGTTTGTGGTCCCTGGGCCATGGAGGGTGTGAGCTAAACACTCTCTCACTGTGTCTAAAGCAGGATAGGGACTAGACTCCAACGTTATTATGTGGAATAAAACATAATTGGGAGAGGTGGGACTGAGCAATCCACAATGTTTGATAACATTGAAAGAGCTTTTTTCCTCTTCCACAGTTAATCCATATCTCCATTTGCATTTGTAAAAAAACTCCTGACAGCACCAACAACACAAGGAGAGAAATGCACAGCCTGAGCAATAAATCTCCGAGGCATTCAGCAAGTGCCACAGGGCTCATTAATCTTGGTTATTCCCCGGAATAGATAACTTCACAAATCAGCTATTATTCCTAATCACGCACATAAAGATAGCGGACAGATAATAGCTTCCTGCATGGCGAGACCAAAATAAAATTTCAGTCAAAAATATATTTCTGCAAATTCCAGGGAAAGGTATTTTCTTCTGCCTTCTTAAAGGGGCCAGAGGAGATGGGGAAGCAACCACCAAAAGAGAAATTGATCCTTGAAGAATGGGCTTTTATAAGGAATTAGGTGTGTTTGATTTTCTTGGCAATGCCAGCAAGCCTGTGTGTATCACTGCATCAGTGTGAGGTGGGTTTGAGAGACTGGGTGACAGGGGATGAGAGAATTGTGCAGTTCCAGCCTCAGGTGGAATTTAAGAAGAATTCGCAAGGACCAATAAGAAATGCAGGGATGTCAGGGACATTCTGTATCAGTAAAGTTGGCACTTGGATTTCAGGAGTTTTTGCTGGGTTTGATGAATTCATTTACCTTCGCAGGGTAGATGGATTACCATAGGAGTGGTCTTCAGATTCCAGCCACCAAACAGAATGTACAACTACAAAAGGGCTTATGGGTGACATACTTGGGGAGGGTGTGGACAATAGCATGTTTTTATGGTCAGTTGAGACTACATTATCTTACGCCTAAAAGCTCCCAGCTCTTTGGCAAGGGGCAAAATCATGTATCAAATTAAGTGCTGGAAAGAGTGTTAACTAAAGTTGCCCAAGTGAAGGACTTTAGCAACCAGCTTCCCATCCTCAATTATGACTTTCTGAAGGCATTGAATTGAGAAGGAAAGACTTTATCATACAACAGTAAGCTGCCCCGTCCATCACTTTATTAACATACTAGGGGCCCAGTGCACAAATTCGTGCACCTTGAAAGGAACTGTGGGCCGTGAGGCTGCAGTGGGCACAGGGGCGGGTCTCAGCCCATCCTCCACACTCCCACCCAGCCCCTCCTACTGCAGGCCCCGGTCCCCTGTCTGCCAGCAGCCCCACTCCCGCTGCCACTACTCCCATGCGCTGCTTGCACCCGCTAATGGCACAGAGCGTTTGGGGCTGGCGCCAGCAATGGGTGTGAGCAGCGGTTGCGAGCAGCGACTGCTGCCCCAGTCGCCCTTCGGGAACAGGGAGAAGTGGAGAAGCCCTCAGGGGCGATCGGTGCGGCAGCCGCTGCTCGCACCCGCTGACAGTGCCAAGTGATCGGGACTGGCGCTGGGCACCGGCAGCAGGTACAAGTGGGGCCAGTGCTGGCAGTAGATGCAAGTGGCGGCTCCAGCGCCAGCAGCGGATGTGAGAGATGGCTGTCAGCCCTGATCACCCCTCAGGAGCAGGGGAAGGTGGGGAAGCCCTAAGGGTGATCAGGGCTGGCAGGCACCGCTCGCACCTGCTGATGGTGCCGAGCGATCAGGGCCTGGGCTGGCAGCGGGTGCAAGTGGCAGATGTGAGCGCTGGGCAGGACCGCGGTGCGCGGGAGCAAAGAATTTTCAGTAACCACCAGAGGCTTGCCCCGATGACAGCGACCGGCACCCTACGTTGGTCTGGCGCCCCCACCCACCTGCTCCACCATCCCACCGTGACTTTGGTCTGGCGCCCCCACCCACCTGCTCCACCATCCCGCCGTGACTGACGCCCGCCATGTTCCATGCGTGCCTCCTGGTGGTCACACACCATAGCAACTGGTTGCTTGGTTGTTCTGCCATTTGGACTATTTGCATATTAGGGTTTTATATATATTGATAGATGCCAGTGAATTGCAGCAGGGCCTGGAATGAGATGTGCCACACTTATGATGGGATTTGAGTCATTATTCAGTCCGCAGGGATAATAGACCTATAAGAACAACACATACCAATAAAAACAGGGTCTGGTAATGCACGTCTTTTAAACCCAACTACATTACCAGATGTAGCACCTTATCCTGCTTCCCCCAAATGGGAGCTGGTCATTGGGAGCTTTTTGTCCCTTCCTCCCAGCCACCTTTGGATTGCAAATACCTGTTCTTTTACAGACCTCTTCTCCAGGCACCTACCGTTAAAATTTATAAACTCCTCTTTTTACCTAAAATGAAGTACTTCTTCTTTCTCAGACCTTCCAAAGGAGGAAGTGGAGGTGGTCATTCCATGGCCTCCTACCTTATTTGCATTTATTAAGTGTTAAGGCAGAAGAATTTCCAGACCAGGTGATGACACTTTTTTCCTGCTAATGAAGTCAGAATTTCTGGTATGTTCCCAGCAATGACAGAAAGGCTGAGTGTTCTTCAATGGCACAGCAGTGGGTCAGGGGCTGGGGAAAGAGAGATGTCCAAGACATGATCTGTGCTCTGAATGAACTCGGCAGTCCGGTAGTGGAGGGGATGTAAAGACAAATATTTGTACAGGAGGAACGATGGGGCAGGCAAGAGTAAAGGTAATTATGTGCTGGGGACAGTCCAGTGAGGCAGGCCTGTGTGCTGAAGGAGGCGTAAACCGATGCCCCTGACTGAGAGGAAAAGACACTCAAGGCAGAGTCGACAGCATGAGCGAGGCAAAGCCATGGAAACATCTTGGAGGTCTCGGGAGTATAGTGACTGACTAATCCAGTTGGGTTGGAACGAGCAGTGAAAATGGGAGGTAAGTCAGAGAATGTAAGTGTAGGCCACGTTATAGAAGACTTGTTCCATAGACTTCAGAGATCTATGAAAGCAGCGGTCGCCAACCGGTGGTCCGTGAGGTCCGAAAGGTTGGCGACCGCTGTATTAAAGGGTTTTTAGCAGGGGAATGATGTGGTTAGACCTGTGGTTTCAAAAAGATGAATTCAGCAACATACAGAATGGAGGGAGAGCATAGAAGCAGAGCCAGTGTGTGTATCCGTGCTCACTAGACTTGTAAAATGATTACCTGCGTCACCTCAGCTGTGTAATGGATAGGAGACATTCATTGGACGACAGGGGACATGCAGAATTGGTGGTTTTGCTGCACAACAAATCATCTCAAACTTTGTGGCTGAAAACAGCAACTACATCATTATGGAATCTGAGGGTCAGGAATTTGGACAGGATGTGTCTCTGAGGGCTTATGTCTGCTCCTTGAGGTCTGGGGCCTCTGCTGGAGAAATTTAAATGACTGGTGGCAACTCAAGGCTGAGGACTGGGATCATCTGGAGCCTTCTTCAAATTCCCATGTCTGTGTGAAAGGTAAATAGTGCTGGTTAAAGAGGTCAGGGCAGATTTTAATCACTAATATGTTATTGCAATATGGAGAGAGTCCAGTGTGAACTGAACTCAACTTCATTTTGTACAGAGGTGACTGGGCATTCCAAAGGGAGAGTGAGGGAACAGGGAAGGGGTGAGAGGCAGTTCACAGAGTCAGGGAAATTGGAAATTACAAAAAGCAGGAAGGAGGGTTTGGTCCACATAAAACCTATCTGGATTTGTTAACTGGCTCTTATGGAATTTAGACCCCCTACCTCCCCCACTGAGGCTGGGAGATAGAGACCCTATCTTCAGGTGTTGCCTGGAACAAAAGGCATATTCTTTGGTATCCTTGAGGTTTCCCAGGTAGATATTTTAAGGGGGACAGGAGTTACCCTGGGGATGGAGTTGTTGAAACTCCATTAGTGCTTGCTAAAGTCTTCACAGGCCGGCGTAGGGCCGAGTGGAGGAAGGGCTCAGAGGAGCCTGGCTGGAGTTTGCTCCAGGAGAGGATCTTTGAGGGGAGGGAGAGAGAGCGAGCACGCACGCGCGTGCTTCTGTAGGGAGAGCCTTCGAGTAGAACCAACCAGGCAAGAGCTGCAGGCTCCTCTAACCCAGGTTCCAGTCACAGTGCTCCTTCTGCCACTTCTGCTGCTTATAAGAGAGTCAATAAAGCCAGCCAGCTCCAGCGGGGAGAACTGGGCTCCCTCTCGGAGGGTGGTGGGAGGTCATGTTTCAGAGGAGCATGTGGGACAGGGGTGATGATTGCAGCCACCTTTGGCAAACACAGTGTGTCATGGTGGAGGTTGGCCGTTGACAGCAGCAAAAATGATTAATTCAGTTTTGCACTGGCTCAGTGTGAGGTAGCCATAGGACTTGGGAGGTGAAAAGGGCACAGTAATTTAAAATGGAGGAATTATGCTCTAGACTGGAGATAAGGAATAATGTCCAGGAAGAAGGTGTGTGCTGAGAAGGTGGTGAGGACAAGCTTGGCTCCTTCTGGCATCCTACATGGAAAAGGCAAGATGAGGAGCCCGGGAAGGGGCAGTGGACCCGGGAGAATATAGTCTTGGACTCTGAATGGAGGGAGAGTTGTAGAAGGGAGTCGTTTTGGTTGCTGGCTGGAGGCAGAAGCCAGAGAGCAAAAGGTAAAGGAGTAAGAAGACAGCGAAAAGGTAGAAGCAATTAGAAGTAGCCTGGCCTCACAAAGGGTACTGTGAAATTCAAACTATAGTCATTTTAAGTTACATCAATATGTAAAGAGAATATGTACCACAGAAGCTAGGAATGTGGGGAGGCCTGGAAGAGGAGGAAGAAAAGTATGAGCGAGGTTAAAAATCCAACCAACAACCATACATGCCTATCTCAACTTCATAATGTCATCAAACTGGGCATCACCGTGGAGCTGTTCCGAACATCAAGCAAACTTTTAAACAAACCCGGTACTCCTACTCATCCACATATGTCAAACAATGGAACGATTTTGTATTGACCAGGGAACAGCTTCCTTACGAATTATGCTCTAGACTGGAGATAAGGAATAATGTCCAGGAAGAGGGTGTGTGCTGAGAAGGTGGTGAGGACAAGCTTGGCTCCTTCTGGCATCCTACATGGAAAAGGCAAGATGAGGAGCCCGGGAAGGGGCAGTGGACCCGGGAGAATATAGTCTTGGACTCTGAATGGAGGGAGAGTTGTAGAAGGGAGTCGTTTTGGTTGCTGGCTGGAGGCAGAAGCCAGAGAGCAAAAGGTAAAGGAGTAAGGAGACAGTGAAAAGGTAGAAGCAATTAGAAGTAGCCTGGCCTCACAAAGGGTACTGTGAAATTCAAACTGTAGTCATTTTAAGTTATATCAGTATGTAAAGAAAATATATGCCACACAAGCTAGGAATGTGGGGAGGCCTGGAAGAGGAGGGAGAAAAGTATGAGCGAGGTTAAAAATCAAACCAACAGCCATGCATGCCTATCTCAACTTCATAATGTCATCACACTGGGCATCACCGTGGAGCTGTTCCGAACATCAAGCAAACTTTTAAACAAACCCGGTACTCCTACTCATCCACATATGTCAAACAATGGAACGATTTTGTATTGACCAGGGAACAGCTTCCTTACGTGCATATCCAGGCCCTTTTTTCCAGCTGAATCAGCCAGTCAGTTTTGTTAACGTGGCCCAGACTGTCTGTGTGATCACTCATTTCTTGATCTGTTTTACGGCTCGAACCCCAGGATGGCTAATTAATAAGGTCAACCTGTGATATGATTATGATAGCCTCAGACTGTATCTCTACCACTCAGACTAAATGAACTCTTCTGAGGTTGAGTCAGTCTTTTCCATCATTGTCATGGGCAATTAGTAGCCACTTACGATTGGTTACAGTTCATTTCTGCTAATGGTATTAGGAGGAGACCCTATGGACCATGTGACAGTCCACGTGAGTTCTCAGAGACTGGACGTCCAAGTGGTAGATTGGAAGCCGTTCCATTTTCCAGGCCCGTGTGGAACACTGTGTCTGGCGGATTCCGGTGCTTTATTTGCATTCATGTTTATGAAAACGTGTCTTTATGGCAAATTAACTTGCCGGAGACCTAGCTGCCTGACTGAATTGAACTGAGAGTAGTAACTTTACACTAAGTACATAACAGTGACAACAATGGTGTGTTATTTTAGAAATCTGGGAATGTGTCTTCTTTTTCTAAAATGCCGTCATTTGTAAGAGTAGCTTTGGAAGAAAAGCGTGTGAGAATCAGCTGTCTTTTATGCAGGTTCCAGTTACTGAGTTATGCATCCATTTGTGGGCAAAGGGCCGCATTGTTTTTGGAAATCACCTTGTGGGTCTCTTCTCTTCCTCATTCTTATTATAATGAACTTGGGAATGTTTAGTAGATCGGGTGACTCAAAATGGTTGAATGTTTTCCAACCTTCTAATACTGAAGTGGTTGACAGTAAAGCTTCCATAGCAACCAGCCTTTTCCTGAAAACATTTTCTCTGGAAAGGGAAACAAGCCAAAGGAAAGCAAGAGCCATGTCTCTGTGTTAAATACATTTGCTGATTTATTCTTAAAGGTAAAAAAGGCAGCGTTTCAAGCACTGTGGGAAAAGACGGCCTGCTAAGTGTCCATGCCAGAATGTCTGTCACTTGGTTTCTGAATGTTCCCAAGGAAGAATATGGCCCTGGCAGATAAACCTTAAACATCAGATAAACACACGTGAGACTTTTCGGCATAAACTCCTAGAGTAGGGGACATTGGCAAGAATTCTAGTGCAAAACCATGAAGGATACAGGGCAGTTGTTTTAATTGAATATCATTTGTACATTAATTAATGTGTCCGTTCTAATTTCCTGAAATGGCAAATAATGATGTGTGAAAACAGTATAATTACATTTTGATATTTTTGGAAGAGTCATAACTAGATTCGATGTGCTTTTGATCTGGAAAGTTATTTATTATTCTTATCCATCATTCATCCTTTTTAATTGCATTTATATTCATTTACGGTTTTTCTTTTTTAATTCTGCACTGAGATTGGCACCGGCCCCGACACATTGCCCAGTAAGACTTTGGGCAGGGGATTGACGTGATGGGGTTTCTTCCTGGGCTTGTTAGCAAAACACTAGTGCACATGCACACAAACGCACTCACACACGCAGGCTTATTAAGCAGAGCTGGCGACTTCATTAAAATGAGAACCTTGGTGTCGTGTGGAAGTAGCCAGCTGTCTGGTTGTCTGCTGTGTAATTCCGGAATTGGTCACGTGGATTGGAATCTGAGCGCTGTCACAGAGCTGCCCGTGCTTCAGCCCTCCCGTGTGCAGTTTATTCTCTCCTTTCCCTTGTGATGGTTTTACCTGTAACCAGGCTGCGGCTCAGGGACGTTTTAATCTGTGCCCCGCAGATGGCCGGGGCAGTGAGTTTACCAGAGGCCCGGAAACTTCTCTGTCTTTCGCTCACATTTTCACAGCGACAGGGAGTTGTCACTTGGAGACAGCCTCTCAGCTTGGGAAAAGGCCCCCTTGCCTGAAAGAGGTGGTGATGGAATTTCTGTCTGGAGACCGGAAAAGGAGAGTGTCGGAGGCAGAAGTGCGACACTCTTCAGTCGGAGAAGCCGGGTTTCAGCATAACGACAGGAGACACTTGACACTGTGAAATGCAGTTCCTACAAAATAGGAGACCAACACTTAGACTCAGGAAGCCCGTGATGGAACAGCTTGTGAAACTCCTCAGTGAAAAAGGATGCATTATTTTAGCTGATTTGTTGAGTAAAACTTTTTTAAATTAAAAAAAAATTTCCTTGGTATTCACAATTTGTTTGAACATTTTGCCATTTTAATTCCATATTATCTTGGAAGTATGTTTGCACATCGCAATCTTAGGTATTAATAGCTCCTTTTAGGGCATCTGGCCTTTGTACTGATAATCAGTTCTGATTTTGCAAAGGCAAATCGGTCACCTCATATTGACCTGCATTTGTTCCAATGGCTTTCTGCACCAAATGCAGAGTAGATGCAGTTACTTCTAACGCTAAACAACTAAGGCTTAAATAATGCATTTCAGCAAGTAGTCTATTAGAACAGCTCTCTTGAGAAGTGTTATGTTATGAGTGGATTCTGCATTCAAAATATCCATTTTGTTGCTTCCCTCCCACTAATTACTTCTTTCTTTGTCTTACCTCTAATTTGCATCATTTAAGCAGAAGAGAGGGGATCTAGTTGGCTGCTTCCCCTCCACAAATCCCTACACTTAATCCCTGCAACTGTAATGTTGACTTAAGCTCATTTCTGTTAAGGAAAACTGCATGGCCAAGGAAAAGATGCTTGCTAATAGTTAATCGCTACATCCAATTACCAAGAAAAGTAAATCACTAAAAACAAATTATCTTAAATAAAGTGGAAAGTAAAAGCAGTTACAAAGAGGCAAAGTTCTGCCATCTCTCAAGTCTGTGTCATGTGCTAATTGAAGGTCCACTGGGTTTGGATGGATGGCCAAACTGGGGGTTGGCAAAGCTTTTCCCCATGGAACCCCTTTTTGAGGCATTGATCCAAAATGACGAAAAAGAAAAACCAAAAATAAAACACAACACCATCGTAGATTCTAACAGGTATAAGGACCTTTTGACAATTAGAAAGCCTCAGGTACCCTTTCTGTTTGGCTGTATGGACCTACTCACACATTCTTTTCCTTCTTAGCCCAGGATGATGGAAATGACTTTCAGATCGCTGTAACCCTAATTTAAATAAACTGAAAAGTAATGAGAATATTATACTTGACTTTAATCCGAAAAGGTCTGAAACAAACTTTTACTAACCAAATCTTCCTCCTCCTTGCCTTTTTTTTAGAACTACCTACTGTGTTTTCAAATGCATGCCAATCTTCCGATGTTAATGCCAACAACAAAGTGAAGGTTTCAAAAAATGTGGTCTGAGGAATACTATTGTTCCTACAAAATTCTCCTGATCATGTTTTAATTTGACACTTTCCATATTTTTCTATTTAGTGTAATTTAGTGATTTATAATATTCCCTATATGTATCTCCACAAAAGTAGGGGTGACCATTCCATTCATTTTTTGTGGTATGCCTGTGGGTATCATAATAAAAACTAAGAAAACAGAATTATTTCATTGAAACTTTGATGTATGACATTTGCCATTAAAAATGCTTGTATCTTTTCCTTTTAACTACATATCCATAAAGGAGTTGCCATTTGCTTTTTAAGTTCTTTGTCTATTCTTGATATAGATGAAGAAAGATCAGAAAGTTTTAAAGTTTCTGAGTTGGAGGGTATAGGAGAAGAGAGATGGTGGGAGATGGAAGCTGGTCTGGGAAAATTTAAATACCTAATAAACGGACCTGCTTTAGTCAAATGATACATTACCTAGAATCAGTTGAGACCCCCCACTCTTAGAAGATTCCACTCTACCCTGAACTTCAGGACCATAGGATTTGAAGGAGTCCAGTGTTCTGTTTCAGTAGCTAGCTCTCATGTCACCTTTACTGTCTGTCTGTCTTAGACCTTATGCCTCAAATCAGAAATCTGTCTTTGCCTCTTTTTTTTTTTAACCAGGTTCCCACATATTCCATGTAGCATAGCCCATCCATCCATTTCTGCTTTTAGAATCTCAAGTTTCCATGGCATTTTCTAGTACTATGCTCATCCTACTAGGAACACCCTCACTTGATGGGTCTCTCTCTTTCATTAACTGGTAAACTCTGCCCCCAGGATCCCTGTCATCAGGGCCTTCCCAGATCGCAGTAGGCTGGTCCCACTCCAGATTCTGACCTTCTGAGGCGTCACCCAGCCTGCCACTCACCACGTGAAACTCTAACATAGTGAGCCCCACGAAGCTGGGTGTTGCACTGCAGTCCTAAAGTCTGACAAGCACGGAGCACTCGCCAGAGGCGAGGAGGCCTTGTCAGTGAACCACATGCATCCCCAGGTACTGGTCAGAAGAGCAAATTCAGGATAATTATTCAAAGAAAGGCAGAGTTAGTGAAGGTTTCGAGTTTTGTCACTTTGAAGGGTAAAGTGTATTTTGGATTGAATGGACCTCTTAGGACTCGGGGGAAAGAAGCTGGTTAGTAGAATTCGCTGTGGACAGAGCCACCACATTTTCTTTCTGTGAAGGGTCAGGATCTCGCGTGCTCTTGGCTTTGCTTCACCCAGGAGCCGTAGACGGGGGTCTACAAATCTTAACAAGAAAAGGTGTATGTCCAATGCTGCCATGTTCTCTGGCCCATTCACTCCTGGATCAGGAGCAGCTGGGCATCAGCTCAAACCCCAGTGGATTGGGGGAGGAATTACAGAGGAAGGAGGACATAGGGGAGAAGAAAGAGGAAAATGGATAAGGAAGGGGATGAAAGAGGACATGATTAACACCGAAAACATGTCTATCTCTTTAGAATGGAGACTCTTATTTATAATGGGCTCTCGTTACTTTTCTATTGAAGACAACTCATGATATACCAATATGTGAAAGAATTATGTTGTTTTCCTTGTGAAAATAATAAAAGCCCTACCTAAAACAGACTGTCTCAGTGATTTTCACCCTTTTTTATCTCATGGTGCATACAAACTAATTACTAAATTCTGCGGCACACCAAAAATATGTTCTTTGAGGATCTGACCAAAAAAAGGGATGATATTGACTGATTTAAGATAATAATAATAATCATAGTAACTACTCTTTTGGCTCAAAAGTGACTTTAAAAAAATCAAAATCAGGTGCCTATACTTACATATAAGGATTTCTGGTACCAAGAATTAACCAATCAGACCCAACCTTATTATGTGACGTGACCAATAAGATACAGCTCAGTTATATGTCCTATATATTTATGGTTCAAGGCAGGGCATTCACACCAGACAGTTATTGTGTTGACATCATTTTTTTATTTGACAATCTAAGGGAAAGAGGTCAGTGCCCTTGAATAGTTTAAAAATTCTTACAGCACACCAGTTGAAATTCACTTGTCTGATGCCTCTTTTCTGTAGATTGGGCCTCCCTCTACCTCATCTGTGTGGTTAATTTCTTTGAACCAATAGGCAACTGATTTCACTGAAGCTAGACTCTGCCTGGGGTGATAATATTACCTGGGCAGTTGCCTAGAGGTGAGAGCCTGCAATTCTTCATACTTCTCCCATCCCTTCAGTTTGAGTACAGTCCGGGAACAGAATATATAAAACTGGGCTTAGTTTAAAATCTAGATAATGGACAGAAGTGCAAATAGTGTTGTACTATATGAAACACAGGGGTGACTGCAGGTGAAAGTTTGGAGATAGAATTGGGACTGTTCAGGGGCAATGTGATAATCCTCTATCACAAGCCAGCCCCATTTTTCACAACCTGCAGACTATGCTAGTCCGTAGGAAGAAACTATTTGAAAACCAAGGGATATGTGAAATGTGACTTTATGAGGAAATGAATGTACTCTCAGAATACCCTCACCTTTTTAATAGCAGTATGTTGCATGGGCTGTTCTGTTCTTCAGTAAAAATGATTAATAGTTCCCATCCATCACATTGTACAGTATGGTATGGTACATCTGAGTAGCAGAGAGCTTATAAAATATACTTGGCAATAAGTCACGAAAACATTCGTATTTTTTAATAACATTTTTGAAGGAGAAAAATCTGTTTTTCAATAAATTCTGGCATGGCTTCCCTCCAGATTTTATTTCTCATTTAAAATTATCTTGGGGTCGATTTTTTTTCCCTGTTCATTGGCTTTTTACTGGTTTCTGCCTAAGACAAATAACATTTCAGAGCCGATTAAAAAGAGGAATAGGGCATGGGCAGAGAATTCCCAGTTTCCTTCTGTTTCTGCTTTTTGGTTGTGATGGAATTAGCACCAATGTAGTCACTTAAATTTCACTGAAATTTTATAGTCACTGTTACTCGTGATCAGGTGAAATTATTTCTCAACTCAACACCTTGCTCTGTTATTGCCCATATATTTAGCTTTTCTTAGAGAAATATTTTACTTATATTTACTGCTGTGTAAATTATTCTTTTTTATAAAAGGGTAGGTTGCTACCATTTTTAATGGTAGAATACTGAATTTATTATATTTACATAGTTATCCCTATTAATGGAAACTACCCATCCCTACTTTTTAAAAAAACAGAACTTATAATTACAGTGCCTCATTGTCCAGAGTCAACAAGTGAATGCTGTAGAATAGCAGCTGAGGGTGATACTAAGTGTAGAAAACCTCTCCCTTGTTTCATTCTTAAGATGTTAACACAATGTTATTAATAAGTGACACCGGGTCTTCTTTGTTCACAGCCAGATGTGAGTTCCTAATAAATATAAGTAGTGTATACTGTCTAGGAAATGAAAAGGAACTTTGAGAAGTCCTTGAAATTCATTCCAATATCTGAAAGAAAAGATGACACTTAACCCCATCTTTCATTCTTCACACCCTCACTACCTATTAAACATTAAATCTATGACTATAATAATAAACATGTGCCTGCCCAGAAAGAGGTCCCATACCATTTAATAATATGAGATATTTTTAAAGCAAGGAAAAAGTTGCTAGCACACATATATAAACATTCAGAGCCAGTGAACAGGTACCGTGGGGGAGGTGGGGAAAGCTCACTCTTCTTCGTTCACTGTGATGGGAGGTCTCATAAACCAGCTGTTGGAGTTTCTTCTCTTCTAGGAAATGAAAATTTCATTCAGTGAAAACCTGTATTATGGACACAGATAATAGTGCAATGAAGGCCTGGGAGGTGGTCAGTGGTGGTGTTGGGGGAAAGGGGGACATTTGCAGTACTTTCAACAATAAAGGTAAATTTTTTGAAAATGTAGATGGCAAAATGGTGGAAAATCTGGGCAAAGAGAAAGAAGGCACTCTTTCCACTAATTACCCTGGGTGCTGTCTCGTTAGATTTTGAGGCTTGATGATTGTTTCTAAAATATTTTGTTGCTGAATCCTACATCTCTTTTAATTGGACATTTGAGAGATATTTAGCAGGAAAAGCCCATAGGACTTTGTGATGGATTGCATAGGGAAGGTGAGAGTGGGAGGCATAAATGATGCTGCATACAGGAGGGTTTCTGTGTCCTTGAATGAATGATTGTGGTAGTCAAGCAGGAGGCTAGTCGCTGGGAGGGAACCAGGTTTGAACGAGAATGATCAGGAGTGTTAGGTTTCAGGTATGAGGAGTGAGATGCCATACTTCAAGGCATTTCAGTGGTGATGTCCAGTAGGCGTTGGGTGTACGGATCTGGACTACAAGGCAAAGGCCTGGGTGAAGATATAGATTGTGATGATGTCTCTATAGGAATAATTTCAGTAGAGTGTGAATGAGATCTAAATGACTCATCAGCTGGTAAGAAGAAGATGGGCCTGCACAGAAGGTAGAGAAATAGCCCAGGAAGTAGGGACAATTCCAGAACAGGTATGTCACGGAACCCAAGTCAGGAGAATATTTCAAGGCCAGGAGAATATTTGGCAGCCCAGACAATGGAATGTGAGACTTTCTCCATTCACACATAGTTAGATAGATGTTGGCAACATCAGAATCTAAACTCCTTTGTAGAAAATCAGCTGTGCTTTCTAAACAGAAGGATTCACCATGGCTGGCTGGTAATGTTTTTACCACCACGACACAACAGAAACCCTTCCGTCCTCCCTCGCCTGGAATAATTTTGCTTTAATATCACCCGGTGGGAAATCTATCTAGTTTATTGCGCCATTCTTTCTATCTTATATGGGATCATAATGATCTTCCCTTTTGTCGACAATTTAGATAATGACAGGAAAATACTATTATTGCTGAGGTATCCTGGTTTAAAGCAGTTTCCTGGGAGAAAGTATCAAACTCCCAAAATAAAGTTAGAGTCCAAGTTTAATAAATATATTTTAAGAGTGGTGTGCTATATAAAAGCAGTTGGGCCTCTATTGAACTAATTCTAATGATAGGACTCTTACTAGAGCTATGATGGTTGAGGAAAATGAATGTCCTCCCTCAATTTACTTACCTCATTGAAGTTTGAAAGTTTGATACAGTTTGTCAGACTGTAACCCGGTGAATCCATTGCATAAGCAGAAATAAATTCATAAGAATAGCAATGTTGTTTACTGAAGCTTTTCAGTCTATGACAAAAATAGAACTTCAATAGATTGCAAGATGTTTTCCCCAACACGCCCATTTTTAAAGCATCGATTAAAAGAAAAAGATATTAACTGAGGTAAGAAAAAATGTAGATGTCTAAGCAATTGTCGGTTCATGGAGTAACTTTACTTTTCCCATATGTAAATAATCTCTGCTATAGCTGAAGATAGGACAAAAGCATATGCTATTGATTCTGTTGGCAAGGTAAACTCTGTCTTACTCTTGAATCTTGCTAATGCTAAAGAGTCTTCAGATTTTAAAAAATGTGGACTTACCTTCTGGCATTAGAAGCAGATGGTTGTCTATAACTTTTCGGGGGGGGTGCTATTTTCACCCGAAACTGGGCACTATTATCCCCTGGCCCCAAGTTCAGCCACCCTTGTGGCTTTAGACATCATCCATATTGCACTGACTTCAAAATCTTAATCTCAAGCCCCACTTTTTGCTTGAATTTTAGTAATTCTCTATTGGAAATGTCTACCTCTATCTCCCACAAGCAGTCATATTTCATGTAAAATGGAATTTGTAGCTCCCTCTCTTAATTTGTTTCTACAGAAGTTTTACAGAATCATCCAAGCAATGCATAAGAGTCCTTTCTCTCCCTCAGTACCCACAGCTCATGAGACCCTTGGTCCCATATATATTTCTTCTTAATTACATTGTAAAAAAATCAGTCCCCTTCTTTTCATTGTGCATGGACAGATCGCCTCTTCCTTGGACATTGGCAGTAATCGGCACCTCCCTGCCTCCACACTGAAGTCACTGATTTTTCTAAAATGTGAGTCCCATCACATCACTTCCTGTTTGAAATTCTGTGGTGCCTTCCCTTTGTCTCCTGGATGAAGTTTCAAATTCTTAGCATGTCCTACAGGTTCTTCCCAGTGAGGCTCCAACTGCTTCGTTAGCAACTCGTATCTGCTCCTCACCCAGCTAGACAAAACCATGTGCCAGCATTTGAAGAAGTCCACACCTTGTCCCAGCCAACCCCACAGCCACGCTTCCACCTTGGAGCTTCTGTTCATCACTTACGATCCACCTCTGATGTAATGTTGCCCTGATGGCTTCCTGTGCATTCAGAACTAAACTCCCCCTTTATGTTTTTCCATGATATTGTGTATGCACAGAGTGAATACATTTTTAATACATTTAATTAACACTTTACAAGAGGCAATATAGCCTGGTGCCTTTTTAATCCGTTTGAAACCCGATTTCACCATGAGCTCTGAATCTCATTTACTCATCTGTAAAATGAGACTCTAGTATACCTATCACAAAGGGTGATCAGAATTATCTGATATAAATTGAATAAAGCACTTGGATCAGTAAGTCCAATACTGTGCCTGGGACACATTTATTTGTGGTGGTGGTGATGTTTCTCTTTCTTTTGAGATTGTGGGTTCCAATAACTGGTCCTTAGTAGAAGCTCAATAAATACTCAATGAATAGAAAACAAGTGAGTGAATTCACATATGAATGCAGTTTTGTAGGCCCGAAGATTACAATAAGAACCATTCTAAGACATGATAATATTATTGGGATCAGAAGGCTAAATTTATTGGATACTTTAAAATTGGATGAGCAAACTGTAATAATTCCTAAATTTATCCTCCTGAAATGTGAGAAATTGGGGTTATGATTTTTATGCTCATTCACTCTGTTTTCATTTAGCAAAGCCTGGGAGATATTTCGACAAAGAAATATGGACTGACCTCACCCTTTGGCTCTTAGGATTTGATCTCCAGCTTTAATCTGATTATCACTGATGTTGACTGCTATCATATCATACCATGTTTAATATGCCATTAATTATATCAGGTTACACAATTCCATATATTTAGAGGAAAGTAATTTTGAAAGAGTTTAATTCTTCTAGTATTTCTTACTTATTTGCTTGCCTTTTTTCATGCCCTATAAACTATAATAATCCTCTGTCAGATGGCCTAATAACTCTATAATTTTCAGATTTAAAAAAAAAATCTGGTTTTCAATTTTCAGGAAACGACATGCAAACTGTTCTGATTAGGTTTACCTCATGAACTTTACATATTTACCAGGAATAGTGAGACCTAAGAAATAACCTTGAACTAAGAAAAAAATCCACTGAATGTACTAAGAAAAAAGATCATTAAAAACGAGTGACAGTTCATGTTCTAATAATGTTCTTTGGAGTTGATATGTGGAAGAGCCTTTTGAGGAAATAATGGGATGTTCTGAGCCTTAGCATCAGTGTGTATAGTTGGTGTACAGATTGGTTCTGTAGCGTGGGACAGGCACAGGTGACTTGGTGAGGAATATGGAACAGGAGAGATTGGAGCCACTGCCAGGTCACCTTCTCTGAAGTTCCACATTTAAAGAATGAAAACACTGGTCCAACTGAGATGGAGTTGGGCCAAACATCTTTCCAACCCTATGATTTCATGACTAGCCAAATTAAAACAGTAATTCAAATACCCATCCAGTTGGGTTATGGAATGGGGACTAAAACTTTAAGTTCAGAGCAATCAAGACATCTCCCAGTTTCCACTGGGTGAAACATAAGAGTCTATAGTAGTGAGTGGGGCACAGCTTGCGGAGCCAGACCATCTGGATTTGATTCAGGTCTTGCAGCTTTCTAGCTGTGACCTTGACTCAGTTCAGTTCTTTAGGGTTCAGTTTTCTCATCAGTAAAATGGAATGATTAATTACCTTTATCAAAGAGGTGTGGTGGAAATTAAGTGAGATTATGTGTTTGTAAAACTGTGCAATAGCTTCTGCACAGAATCAGAAGTGGGAGCTGATTTTTCTATTGCCTTTCAGGGTGAGTCAGAAAGGGCTTCATTTATCTCCAAAATACCAGTGACCCCTGGATACCTCTTCAGCCCCTGCCCTTTTTAACATCCAGTTGTGTTTTACAACTACCCACTACAGGTCAACACTTTGTTTTCTTTTGGGCTCTGTATACCTCTGCCTAATTCATTTTCTCTCCTCTGGTCCACTCTAAATGTTCTCGTTCTCCCATGTTTCTTTAGTCAGTTCAGTCACTCTCCAGCACACTGAGCTTCTTGTGCTTCTTCAATCACCTAATGCCCATGTCTGCCCCAGGGCCTTTGCACATGCTCTCCCCTGGGCCTACAATGCTCTTCCCCATGCAACACTTAACTTGGAGGCTCTCTCACTTGGTTTAGATTTCTGCCACAATGTTAGATCTTTCTTGACTACTCTCTACAATATTACATCCCAGTCACGCTGTACCTCCTACCTGTTTTTATAGATTTTTTTATAACCTGTACTATTACCTGCTAGAATATGTTGTTTACTTTCAGATTCTTTTTCATGGAAAAAAACAAAAACAAAAACAAAAAACTCAGAACAAAGCATATAAAAGTAGTACCTTACCTGTTTTGATAGAAAATTCTGGCTTTATATATTTTAAGGAATTGACATAAGGTCCTTATCAATCCTACATATGTAACTTATCAGATATGCCCAGATCATTTTAAGATGGTCCTAGCCACTTTAAAGACAGACCTAAGTGGAAAAGGACATTTAAACTCAGAACTTAATCATCTTGGCACTTTTAATATTAATCTTAGGACATGAGCAATACTCATTTCCATAGAACTATGGAATGAGGACAAGGACAGTTATCCTCAGAGTATTTGATGTGTATGTTTTAAGCAAGGATATGAAAGTTAATATAAATGAAACCATGAATACTGTATGGAGCAGACAATCATTGCTTGTTTTTGTCATCTTGATAGGAGATAACATCTGAGCAGGGAACCAGGAGTCAGAGTTACAGGTATATTCACTTTGAAAGGAGTAATTGCCCTCAGGACCATGACTACCCAACGACACAGGCATCTTCTCAATTCTGGCTTACTCTAAACTTTCTTTCACACAACTTGTTGGGTCCTTGCCTGCTTGAATATCTTCCTACCACAGATGAACCGGCGACTCTCCTTCCCCCGCCCCGTTTCCTCTGCTGGTGCCAAAGGGAGCTGAGCCCTCCAGGTCCCTCTTGAATTGGGCTCATGCTTGTTTTAAGCTGGGACTTACGTTGTTCTCATTATTGGCCTGCTCTGCACGATGACCAGTTTCCTCTGTGGCTCAGGGCAGCCTCGCACACTGTCCCACCTGGCAGTGAGTGACTGACAATAGCAGTGTCCCCATCTTAGCTGTCTAGAAAGGCCTGGCAGGCAGTGCAAGCAGGAAGGAGGGCTGGGTGGGACCTGTGGCAGAGCCGAGGCCACACTGATGTGGGAAGGCAGCCCCAGCAGTTCCAGGCAGAACTGGTAGGCGGGCCATCGTACCAGACTTTTCCAGTTTTCCACAAGAACCAGTAATCTAGACTTAATGTAAAACCTAAGTATTGGCAGCTAGTTCAATAACATGGTCTAAGCTTGTGACCTTTGCTCTTGAAAATAGACTTTACACTTTGTCTAAGGTTCACTCTAACAGAAAGTATTCCAGGTCATCATGCTACTCCTAGGATAAGGAAAGTTGGTTTGGGCTAAGAAAATATATGTGTGTGTACATGTGCATTTGTGCATGTGCAGATAGATAGATGAATAGATACATTAATAGATGTGTGTGCGCGCATGCACGCACACACAGACACACACACACACACACACACACATTTATACTTCTGAGCTTCTAGGAATCTTTTCCCATTCACCAATAGCTATCTTCCCTTTTTCAAGAGTCCCATGGATTTGGGAGCTGAAGTGGCAAGCCTGTCAGAGATTGTAGGAGTCACAACATATCCATAGTAGAACTGGTTTTAGTTTGCATTTACATCTACTACAATCTCAAGTGTCTGATGTATATTCTTTTTACCAATTAAAAACACTCTTTATTGAGGTATAATTGACATCTAAAAATCTGTATTTAATGTATATAATTTGATGAGTTCAGAAATAAGTATGTACCAGTGAAATCATCACCACAGCCAATGCCACAAACATATTAATAACCTCCAAAAGTTTTCTTCTGTCATACACACACACACACACACACACACACACACACACACGTACACACGTGTTAAGAACACTTAAGATCTATCTAATCTCTTAGCAATACAGGATGGCTGACTGTAGGCTCTATGCTGTACAGCAGATCTCTCAGGCGATTGATCTGTATAACTAGAACTTTGTGCCCTTTTTCTAGCCCTTCTCCTTTCAAAGAGATCTTAATCTGGCCTGTTTTTTAAAACATTCTCATTCAAGACATTTATTCAGCTTCGATTTAATTCTCCATCTCAAAGAGAAATAATGATACCTACCTATTTTGAATAGTAAATTATTGTGTATACAGTTTTCTAGTGAAAACCAATTAGTAAGTCAACATTTAACCATAATAGAAAACATACATCCCTTTTGTTTTTAGAAATAAGTAACTACCTTTGTCAGTCCACAGAGTTGTTGAGCATTTACTCTTCCTAACATTCAGGGGCGCCATGGAGAATAACCAAGTAGAATAATGGTTCATTAGTTAGAGCTTGAAAATACAAGTGTCGGACAAATGAAATATTAGACATAACCACTACCTATGAGCCAACAGGCATATTTTTCTTTTAAAATCTAACATTGCAGTGAAAAATAAACTATTTTTTTATTTCCATTATAATAGATATAAACAATACATAGGTATTAAAATGCATAAAAATAACAATTTAATTCAGCGTGAGAAAAGTGCAAATCTGCACAGAAGAGCTTATTGTGTTACTTGAGTTTGCACAGGTGTGTGAGCTGTAGTTCTTTTCCAACAGAAGACAGTGTATATTGGATCTGGGCCTTTGCAGATAGCGGGATATGACTTGGTGCATCCATGGTCCATGTTTGGGCTCTGGCTACCTCACAGACTAAGAAGAGAATTTTTCCGCCAAGGGTCCTATCATTTGTTTGTGGTTTTCATTAGACCAACTGGGATCTATGTTGAATGGTTCTTTGAGTGTATGGGACTGTGTTGGGTTGCTTGTGTTCAAAGATTAATCATATTGATAATGAATTTTCTCCATAAAAATAAGTATTAGCTCTCACACGACACAAAGTGAAATAAAATCAATTTAGCAAAATCACAGACTATGTATTCATGGATTTAGACCAGTGATGGCGAACCTATGACACTCATTTTTTTGGTTGATTTTTCTTTGTTAAATGGCATTTAAATATATAAAATAAATATCAAAAATATAAGTCTTTGTTTTACTATGGTTGCAAATATCAAAAAATTTCTATATGTGACACGGCACCAGAGTTAAGTTAGGGTTTTTCAAAATGCTGACACGCCGAGCTCAAAAGGTTCGCCATCACTGATTAGACTCAAGGATAATAAGTTAATGAGGGTTAATATTAAAAAATATTATATATGCTGATGAAAAAGCAGCCCTAAATGTGAGCTGATCCTCTGTTTTCATAATGAAAAGATACCAAAAGCTTTTTGATCAACATGAATATATAAACATAATGAATGTTAATAAGATAGCCAGTGTTTATTTGAACTGTATAATATGACTTTGGCTACATAATCATGTAAAATTATTTTATACAATATGTCAATTTAGAAACACTTCTCATTTCAGAAACAATTTTACTCAAATTCTTTGTTTTGACACAATGTCTTCATCTACGGAAGTCACCTTTTTTTTGGTAAAAAGATATTTCTTTTATTTATTTCAGAGAGGAGGGGAGAGGGAGAGAGATAGAAACATCAATGATGAAAGAGAATCATTGATTGGCTGCCTCCTGCACATCTCCTACTGGGGATCGAGCCCGCAATCCGGGCATGTGCCCTTGACTGGAATTGAACTCAGGACCCCTTAGTCCGCAGGCTGACACTCTGTCCACTGAGCCAAACCAGCCGGGCAAGAGTTACATTTTGAGACATCTAACAATTGTCCAAATTTAAGTCTTTTGAATAAAAATACCTTGAATTGCATAGGATGCAATAATTGGGAATTTTATCTACAAACAGAATAATAGCTGCGTGAGAAACATCAAGACAGTTGCTTTTCATTGTCTTGTAAGACGTATATCTTATTTCCACAAGATAAACAACTTACTGAATTGCTTTATGAAAAAGTGATCTTCATAGTCTTGTTTACCTCCATCCACATTTCAACACTTAAAATAGGAAGGTCCTAACTAGAAGAATAATGACCAAATCTGTACTAAAAGTCTTTATCTCCTCTTCTGCTGGTTTCATTAGAAGCCTTATCAAATTCCTAGCATTGATTGCTTTATAACTAGTTCTTTTTTTTCTTTTTTATTGAATTTATTGGGGTAACACTAGTTAACAAAATTATACATGTTTTAGGTGCACAATTCTACAACACATCATCTATACACTGTATTATGTGTTCACCACCCCAAGTTAAGTCTCCTTCCATCACCATTTATTTGGTAAATACTTTTTTTTAAGATGATTGAGTCTTTTAAAAAATATATGTTTTTATTGATTTCAGAAAGAGGAAGGGAGAGGGAGAAAGAAACATCAATGAGAGAGAATCATTGATTAGCTGCCTCCTGCATGCCCCTTATTGGGGATCAACTCTGCAACCCAGGCATGTGACCTGACCGGGAATCAAACCTGACCTCCTGGTCCATGGGTTGATGCTCAACCACTGAGCCACAGTGGCCAGGCTATCTGGTAAATGCTTATTAATTGAATGTCATGCTATCTTTTTAAAAATATATTTTTATTGATTTCAGAGAGGAAAGGAGAGGGAGAGAGAGAGAGAAACATCAATGATGAGAGAATCATGGCTCGGCTGCCTCCCGCACCCCCCCTAGTGCGGATCGAGCCTGCACCCCCAGGCATGTGCCCTTGACCAGAATCGAACCTGGGTACTTCCAGTCCGCAGGCTGACACTCTATCCAATGAGCAAAACTGGCCAGGGCAAATGTCATGCTATATTTTAACTGGACATGTATGTCTGAAAAGTAAGCTATCTTCTCTCATGCATCCTCTTTTAAAGTCTTTTGTTTTAGTGGTTTTGCCTCTTAGCCTTTGACCCTGTCTACATTCCAGTGTCAAAAGCAGTAACCACTCTTCAGCTGGTTCTCCCCTCTCCCACCCTGGTCAGGTGCACAGAGCTGGATCACAGAGTCATTCTCCTCTGCATGGCACATCCCGTTATCAGGCCATACAAGGACCCCCTCATTTCGTTTTGTTTCCCCTCTTGCATTCAGTGTTACCTCAGATGTATGTGTGTCTTTGAAAAACACAGGTTTGCATGAATGAATTTTGTAATATACATACATTGTAGTATAGATTCTGGTTCTTTTTTTTTTTCAGTCAGTGCTGCTCTTAGAGCTACTTATGTTGCTGGATATGAGTCTTATTCATTCCTTCTGACAATTATGTGGTATGCCATCATAAATCCTCCACATTCATTCATTTCCCTAGTAATAGTCACCCCAGCTGCCTCCAATTCCAAGGTGTTCCAAAATAGTGCAGTGCTGAATATCCATGCCCTCTTCGGCTTTGGGAGTGAGTTCCTGTGGGGTATAGTCTCAGGATTGTGGGGCATGAGCACACTTAATTTCACTAAGTAGAAGATTGCTATACTTCTATAGCATGAGGAAACCAGTTTATCCTCATATCCTCCAGAATGAGGAAACCAGTTTGTCCTCCCAGCAGCTGGGAATGAGCCTTGCTGTGTTCCCACATCTCCACAGGGCAGTGTTTGAAGTTCTAGCTCTAATCAGATAGCTATGTCATTGTCTTTTTTGCATTTCTCTGATTACTAGAGAGATTGAACTTCTCACATTCTGCTCAGCTGTTTGGATTTGTCCTTCTTTGAATGGCCTGTACATATTTTATGCACATTTTCCTTTTGGGTTTCTTTTTTTCTCATTGATCTCTTACTTAGTCTGGATATGAATCCTTTGTTCATTTTTAGAGATAACAAATACCTTCTATCCATTTTTTCTGTCGTATTTTGTTGTAAACACACCCATCAATGTGTTCCTTTATGACTTAGAAAAATCATGTTTAAGGAATCTTTCTTTATCTCAAGCTATCGAGAATGTTTTCCAGTAGCTGTTTCTGTTAGCTTCATAGTTGTATTTCATATCTAGATCTTCACAGCATTTGAAAGGGTGGTTTTTGGGGATTTGTTTTGTCTTTATGGCAGTGAGGTATTGACCCAACATTTTCTCTCTACAGTAAGCAGTTTTTACAATACAATCCCCTAAATAATTTATTTCCCTATAATTGCTCCTTCTTTTGTATAACAAGTTGCCACATATACATGGATCCATTTTAGGAGCCTGATTCTGTTCCTAGAACAGCATACAGACTTGGGCATCTTAGGTCACTGGAATCCCTAGAACTTCAGGCAGCTGGGGAATGGACTCAAGGAGTTTTCTATCTAGAATTTTAAAGCCCCAAGGCCTTTAAATATAATCTACTTCTTGCTCTCATTTTTAAAAAAATATATTTTATTGTTTTTTTTAGAGAGAGGAAGGGAGAGGGATAAACAGATAGAAACATCAATGAGACAACATTGATAGGCTGCTTCCTGCATGTCCCTTACTGGGGATCGGGCCTGAAACCCAGGCATGTGCCCTGACCAGGAATTGAACCAGTGACCTCTTGGTTCATGGATTAGCATTCAACCATTGAGCCACACTTAGCCGAGTGTGCTCTCATTTTTACATACAAGAGTCTGAAATTTAGATCAAAATGCTCAGAGTCACAGGCCAGTGGCAGATGCAGGACTGTTACCGGTTTCCTCCTGCACAGCCCAGTGTCTTTTGAATTCCCCAGGCTGCCTCCCTGCTCTCTAGGGCAAAGCAGGTTGTTTTCAGCCTCCCTCTCTACTCCTGCATGTCACAGTTTTCTGGGTTTCCAGTGACTTTGTTGAATGACCTTCTTCAGTGACCAATGTGTTTTCTATTTAGGCTGGTGATTCTCCTTAACTACTGGGTGCAGATGTTTCATATCCTGCCTTCCTTTCTTCCTCCTTCCCTTCCTTCCTTTCTTCTTTTGTAGCAAAAGGGAATTTATTGGTACCAGCCTAAGAAGCAGTTGAGAATCAAGGCAGACTGGAGAGCAAAGGTGACAGAACAGCCTCTTGGTGCTGTGTATTTTAATGTATGTCTCACAGAAAACATCTCCCTGGCATTGCTTCCTAGATGCACTGTGTTTATATGCATTACAAGGACAGGTTTCTCAGTGTGAAAATCTCTCTCTCTCTCTCTTTCTCTCCCTCTGTCTCTCTCATTCTTATTGAGTGGAATAGAAAAAATAGTTGTTATGAAACAGAAAGAATTTTAAGAAGCCATGCAACTCCTTCCACGTTCCCCCATCTTCTGCCTACGTCTAGAACAAACCTGCCTGGGCACCTGCATTATTTCTTTGTCTTCCTCAACACTGGTAGGTTCATGAGCGTATTAATTCATGTAATAGAAACAGAGGAGCTTTAATAAGGAGTAGTGTCCCACGGCGGAGAAGTCAGAGAGGAGAGGGAAGAGGGAGGCTCAGTGACTGCTGCTTACTGTCTGGTGACTAGTGAGGGAGGAAGGCAGTGAGGCTGCCTGTGAGACCTCGATGGGGTCCTCCGAGGTCATTGCCTTCTCAGCAGTGCACCAACAAAGGGCTGCTTCTTCCCGAACAATAGACTGAAATGTGCCAAAGGGAGAGTCTCATCTGGTGCTCTTCCTACTCATGGCTCCGATCCCCAAGCCTGGCCTTCACCACCACCCCATGTAACGCCTTGACCCCCCACTAGCTAGGTCTCAGGCCCCTGGGAATACACTACAGCCACACACATTTGTACCCCTACTTTCAGAACTGCGTAAGCACTGGGGTGTGTGGCTCGGTGCTGGGAGAGGGGCTGGCAGATTGGAAGACCATCAGTTCAGCTGCCCCCATGCTGCGAACGTTCACCTAGGGCAGTGATGGCGAACCTATGACACGCGTGTCAGAGGTGACACGCGAACTCATTTTTTTGGTTGATTTTTCTTTGTTAAATGGCATTTAAAGGTCCTATCTAATAATAGACAAAATGAAAATTGACCATACCTTTGCTACACCCACCATTGGCTAATCAGAGCGATATGCAAATTAACTGCCAACAAAGATGGAGGCTAATTTGCATATACTGGCTGGGAGTGAAGACTGAAGACACCATAGAAGAAAGCCAAGCAACAGAGCCGAGGTAGCATCGACGGGCGGGAGAGAAGCGGCAGAGATGGGCAGGGGAGGAGTGGCAGAGAAGGGCGGGGTAGGAATGGCAGAGAAGGGCAGGGTAGGAGCAGCAGAGAAGGGTAGGGTAGGTCCCCCAGAGCCAGAGCAGACACAGACAGGGACAGGGGGTCTGGCCCGCAGCCTCTGCGGCCAAGTGCTGGCCCAGAGAGGAGATGGCGGGCCCTCCCCCCGTGGAATGCAGCACCGCTCCTTCCCGCCTCCCGCGGAAGCGGCACAGGTCCCTTCCGGCTCCCGTGGAAGCGGTGCAGCTCCCTCCCGGCTCCCGTGGGCACCAGTGGCTTGCTTCTGCAGGAAGCTGAATGGGAAGCAGCGCGGCTCCTGGCTGCAGTTCCTGCTGACTCCCGTGGAAGCGGCGGGTGGCCTACTATGCGCAATATTGCGCGATGGGCTACTAGTATAAAATAAATATCAAAAATATAAAATCTTTGTTTTATTATGGTTGCAAATATCAAAAGAATTTTTTATGTGACATGGCACCAGAGTTAAGTTAGGGTTTTTCAAAATGCTGACATGCAGAGCTCAAAAGGTTCGCCATCACTGGCCTAGGGCCTAGAGCAGCCGTGGGCAAACTACGGCCCGTGGGCCAGATCCGGCCCGTTTGAAATGAATAAAACTAAAAAAAAAAAAAAGACCGTACCTTTTTATGTAATGATGTTTACTTTGAATTTATATTAGTTCACACAAACACTCCATCCATGCTTTTGTTCCGGCCTCCGGTCCAGTTTAAGAACCCATTGTGGCCCTCGAGTCAAAAAGTTTGCCCACCCCTGGCCTAGGGCCTAGGCTGTGCTTTGCTGTTCTGTTGTCTGCCTCTGAAGTGGGAGCTGCCATCTGGGAGGGAATTGAACCCTTTGATGAAATAATACGTAGCATTTGTGGAATAATTTTTGACTCAGGGGCTCAAAAACCTTCTGGGCCTCTTAATATTAATCTTCGTTTTTCTGCTGGATATTTTATTTATTTTAAAATTTCATGTTAAAGTTGGGGAAAAAATACCAACCAAAACTATTAAACACCCGACTGCTCTGCTAGGTAGGTCATCTAGCGATACCTGCAGGCGGTAGCCCCGGACAGTAGGTGCCACATTTTGAGGCTTTTGTTCGTAGTGAACGTTCGTCAGTGTGGTTGAGACAGATTCCTAAAAAGAACCACTTAGTTTCTCTTTGATCCACCTTCAATGAAATCTGCCTCATAAACTAGGAAATGTTTTTCCTCCCAGCAAAGCCTAACAGAGTTGTAGAGGAAAGCTATTTTCAATTATAAAGAGGATTTATTTTTCTCTTTCTTTAAATGGGAAACCGTTCCTGGTTTATGGGTGGAAAAGGATTCCAAATGCTTGTCTGTCTGATGGGAGAGCTTTCTCCCTTTTACTAAGCAGCTTGCCCTCGTGTCATGGGGGTTACGGATGAAAAATGATGGAGATCGCACGACTGGGTCTTCCCGGGCTGTGTCTGTAGTACAGGCAACATGCCCCGAGTTTGTGGCGCACACACTAAAGCTCAGTGTCTCCACAGGCAACGTGAGAACAGATCAGTACCTCAGACAGTAATACATTTTAGAAAGAGACTTCTCAACTAAAGCGGTGGAAGGTGCACTGTGTGAATTTGGTTGACTTGTAATATTCAGATATTTTGGGTGGGAGAGGCCAATTCTCTGACAAAAAGAGTCAGTGCAACCTGTGTGATAGACCTGGTTTTTGTAAAGCTAACACGCTAAGTATTTTAGGGGATACTACAGAGTAACATTTTTAAAGTCTACTTACCTGTTTATTTCTTGTATCCATTTTTGGCTTTTAAGGGGAGGGGCCCATATTGGCTCATTTAAATATACATGAAATCCTAGAGCAGAATTTTAGAAATGCTCTGTATCAGTGCGGATTCTGAGCTGACACTTTGTGACATACGGCTTTTGTGTTGGACTTTAATGTCTTCTCAAGGAAATCTTGCTCTGGGGGCTCTTTCATGTACTGCTTCACCTATAGTAAGCTTTTTCGTTTCTTTAAGATGTAGTGCAGGAAGTGGAAGGCATCAGTGAAAGATCATTAACTAGGGACACATACAAAATTTGAGATTATGGGTTATTTGATATGGGAAAGAGAATCTGAAACTACTACAGGAGTTAAAGAAAGATGAGGCCAAACTGATTGCTGGTGAAGTGTATATATACATAATACACATACATATGGGTGTATGTCCCTAAAGGCCAAACTGATTGCTGGTGAAGTGTATATATACATATATACATAATATACATACATATGTGTGTATGTCCCACACTTCACCAGCAATCAGTTTGGCCTCATCTTTCTTTAACTCACACACACACACACACACACACACACACACACACACAAACACACACACACACTCTTAAATTAGAAAGACTATAGTTACTGGTTGAACTAGTACTAATTCATCAATTTCCCAACTGGTAATGGAAAGGAAGGATTCAAAGTGAGCTGTGTTTGTGGTTTCCTTGTTAGTTTATATATATTTTAATAGAAGTACAAACACACACACACACACAACACAAAACACAAAAAAGAAAAAAATAGAAATGGAAGTGTGGATAGCCAAAGAGATGCCTTTGTGTTTATTTAAGGAGGTGTTCAAGTGGCAGTAAACTATGGACACCAATATTTATTTGGGGGAAAGCAGTAGTAATAGTCAATTTTAAAGTTAGACATCTGTGAGGCAAGAGAAGTTTGGGCAACAAAAATGATTTATAGACAAAAACAGGGCAAGTGTAAATGAAATTATGATGTAAGATTGTTTTGAAACTGAATCATAATAAATAAAAGCTTTGCATTTCCAAATGTGTAGCTCATAGCTGAAGCCTGTGCCCCAACTTAAAATTACACTATTGGCTTACTATCAGTATTTGGAAAGCCAGTGAACAAGGAAATGCAATTTTCAATTGCTTAGAAAATCAGTATCTTCTTATTTTAAAATACAGATGGTTTTAACTTGCATTTTAACCTGGAGGCCATGGTGATTCTTGTCAAGGTAATATGAGCATTTTATGTTTCTTGGGAAATGTTTCCAAAAGGAAAATCCTTCACTCATTGTTAAAATGGCCTTTTTCGGTTTTTTAAATTCATCAAGATTCCCATTATTAGCATCATCATTACTGTTAATATAATTATCATCACCACTAGATGGTGCATGGGGAATTGGGGGCACCGAATATTATAAGTCATTCTCCTGTATGCTATACTAATTGGCTGATCAGGGAATATAGAAATGTATCAAAGGGTGAAGGAAAGGGGGTGAAAACATTCAATGGACTTGTCTCATTAATTAAAATTACGCTGCAGAGAGAGTGGTGGAGGTAGGCATGGCAGGAGAGGCCGGCCCTCTTCCATGTCTGCATCTGTAAATATACATGGAATACTAAAGCAGGGAAATGGTGTCTACATGATACAGTTGTCCTGTTTTGGAAGGAATATTCCTTAAATTGGAGTTGGAAGTGGCTTCTGCTTTTCTGGTTGAGCTGGGTTCTTGAGAATCCCTCATTAAACACAAGTTTGTCCTGACCTGGGCCACAGCAGGCCCCCCCGCCCCCATGTGTAGAGTTGACTGAGTTGGGGGTCCTGGCTTGTCCACTCTGTGCGGCTGGCCCAGGAACATAAGAATGAAATCAAGGTTCTGGATTAGACAGTGTCATTTGCCAGTACCATCCCTTCTTGTTTTTTCTTTCTTCTAGTGATTTTGATAGACTTTCGGGAGTCTCTGCTGTCAGAAAGTGTACTGGCTTCTGGCTTCATGTGTAATATCTTGTGTCTGGCTTCCTCTAGACTAAAACTATAAGTGGAAAGAATTATAGATGGTTCAATTAAAGTAGTAATTGAGCAAAAACAGCTCCTAAGAAATCCAATTCTGGCAAATGCCTCTATGCTTTGATTATTATGTCCCTCGCATTTCTCCTGCTTAATTTTTTAAAATGTGATATGATAGCTCAATTACAGATTCCCCATTTCTCATTTCTCTTTCTAGTTCTAGTGCCTAGCACAGGGCCTGGCTCTCAGAACATATTGGGAGTAAACACAATGAAGGAGAGTGAATAATGATCCAAAAAAAAAACTTTTAAAAGTGTTTTGAATATGAAATAATTTCTTTCTATCCACAAGCATAATAGGCCAATAGTATTTATGTAAAATTCCAGGGGGTGGGGGCGGAAACAGATGTGAAGGGATATTAATGAGAAACACTGAAAGTATCAGTAAATAGATAGCATATTGAAGACAATTTGACAGTTTTAGATGTTATATCAGATCTTTTGATTACACCAAATTTGGATAAGTCACACGTCACTTCATGGCTATTTAAAACTAGCTAATGCTCTTACTTAGCTATACTCTCAGAGTCATAAATCAAAAGAAGACTTGAAATGAAGACACATGGATGGAATTTCAACACAGTAAAGCTCTGCTCTGTGTGTGAGGTTGAGTGAGTGGGTAATCGTGGTAGGTTTTGAAATGAAAAGATTCTTAGTAAATGATTGTCTAGTTGTAATGGGTTGACAAAAGCTCTTTAATTCTTTAGAGTTGAGAAATTTTAAGTGTACCTTACAGACTTGTACTCTGGAAAGACCATTTCCTTGTCTAAATACCCACAGCAGAATATGCAGTAATCTTAGCATAAAGCATAACATTTAAGCCTTGCTTAGCTAAAACATACAACCAGTACATCACAATTATGTTTTTCACTTCAGGTTATCAGTTCAGTAGGTAATTGACTTTCTTTATGTATTTCTGTCCATTTTGTATCACCACTGCCCCCCCCCCCAACATGTTGTAGCATATAGCTTCGGCACATAGTTCTTAGCATAAAGCATAACATTTAAGCCTTGCTTAGCTAAAACATACAACCAGTACATCACAATTATGTTTTTCACTTCAGGTTATCAGTTCAGTAGGTAATTGACTTTCTTTATGTATTTCTGTCCATTTTGTATCACCACTGCCCCCCCCCCCCCAACATGTTGTAGCATATAGCTTCTGGCACATAGTAGGGGCTTAATAAACATATTTGAATGGATGAATTCAAACTACACACCCAGAGAATGTAATTTTTCCTACATAAACCTTGCAGATGAACTTGTTGTAAATTGTTCAATATGCAGATTAACCACATGGGTCTGTGGGGGTTAGGGAGCTAGAGCAGCAAGATGTATATACTAGTATACGCATGTATATACTAGTATACACATTAATATTTTTTCCTAGCTTCATTTTGATTGGTCACACCAAATCAGATACTAATGGGTTTTCATGGGTTAAGAGGATGTGTGTCTTTATATCCAGCCACGCAGCTGCAGAGAACTTGGCACTCCAGGCATTTAATAAATTTTTGTTGGGTGGTTGAGAAGCGGAAGGGACGGATGTATTGGGTCATTAAGAGTCCTTGCCCTTTCTCATATCGAAAAGAAAAGGCTTGCTTGTAGTAGGAGGGAGCCGAATTTGTGAGTCAGAGGGATCCATTATCCGTATCTGCTGAAGGGCTGTCAGATATGAAGTAAATTTAGAGACCTACTTGTCCCTTTAGCTATTCATCACTGTGGATTGGCTCCGGCGGCAGGCAGCCGTATTTTTAGAGACGCGAATGATATGGAATTTCTTCATGTACAGAACATTAGCTGATCCCATTACTCAGAGCTCCTCAAAAAGTCATAGCTGACACTTGACTGAGCTGCAGAGGAAAAACAATAGACCCAAGAAACAAAATACTAAAATGTGTGATGAAAATATAGGCAGATTCAAGTAGCTCATCACTACTGTTAACCCAATTTGGTGCTGCTAGTTGTCAGTGGTATTAAAAATCTAATTTTCATAGGGATTGATTTTATGTGTCTCTTCACTCTGTCAGAAAGTGAAAAATAGTTTGATTTCTTTGCACCTTGCACCGCCCTCCTTTGAAGTACTTGACGTCTCTGCTTTGACGATTGGTGTGAGAAGACAGCACAAAGGACCGTTCCCCTATAGCATGACAGTGTCCGAAGGGGCCTTGCTGTCTCCCGACAGCAGCCAGTATGGTACTAGTATATCCTGGTTTGCAAAACATAAATGCAGGAAAATAGTAAATCATTTTTTAAATGGCCATCATTCAGTGGGATGGTATTAGTAATTTTGAAGATAAAATCTTTTTAATTAATGCATTTGACCACAGATGTTTATAGATCATCCCTTCACAAGAGCCAAAGAACAAGCCCTATGCAATTGTAACTGGCAGGAAGTGGCCAGATCTTATCCAGGGTAGATCCCTTTCACATGCATACTGTATGCATAAGGTCCCAGAAGGTGGGGTGATAACCAAAGCCTGGTGGTCAGGGCTATAGGTCTCAAGCCACAATGCACTGGTGGAGGTGGTCACCACTTTGGCTGAAAGAGTTTCTATCTTTGATCAACCCATGTAATTATTTGGTGAAATAATTATTTGGTGAGTTTTCCAAGCCTCAGAGAGAGGAGAGACCCTAGTGAGTCTGGGAAATAAGTCGGATATCCTGGAGTGGTTGTTTTGCTTTTTAAAATCAATGAGGAAAGAGGCCTGTCTTCCTTTTGGTCATGTGATAAGGAAAAGTATCAGGATTCGTTAACAGGAACTTTTAAGAAGATGTCAGTGAGATGCTGTGTCTTAAAAATTTATCTGTAAGCTGTTAATGACAGTCGGAGAAGAACCCTCCACATCAGAGTAATTAATTCATTCACTTAGCCCCTGCTTATATAGCAGTCATTATATGGCAGATGCTATTTTAAATGCTTTACAGATGTTAACCCACTTAATTCACATGAGAGTCACATGAGGTAGGTTTTGTTATTGCCCTCATTTTAAAGATAAGAAACTTAGCCACAGTTGGTTAAGAAACTTGCCAGGATCATACACCTGGTGATGGCAGAACTTGGATTTGAATCTGGGCGCTCTGGCTCAAGACTGTGCTTACATGATTATTCTTTTTCCATCAAGTAATACAAGGATGGTTTGTAAATCACATGACAACCAGTGATAGAGTTCCTTTTACTCCTTTATAGCGTATCTCTCCATTCATCTTATTAAACACCATTAAGAAACTTCGTTGAATGCCAGGTGTGCTGGTTTAGAAGGCCCGTCTTTGAGTTCTGACATGTAGTAGCTGTGTGACTTTGGAAGAGTCATCTCTCTGAGTCACTGTCATTGCCAGATGAGTATAACAATACGTTCTGTAAAATGTAAAACACTATAGAAATAGGTTAGGCCTCATTCAGATAGACCAGTGATTCTCTAGTGATGACCGTGCCCTACGGGTCCTGGCTGTCTTCCTGTGGCCCCAGGCTTCCTGTTACTCCCTGTAGGTGCCCAGGAGGCCACCTCTAGACCTAGGACTAATGTGAGGACATGCTGGACATTCATGATTAAAACAAAGACCAGGCTGTGACACTATCATGAAATAAACACGATCCCTGTTCACATTAAGATGGAGAACAGAGTCTTCATTCTGGGTGATAAATAGCACATTTGCTCAAATATTTTTTAAATGCATGACTCTCCAGAGAGGGTACCTTTGAGCGGCTCTGCCACTGACCCTGAGTGATGTGATACTGAACTTCCAACGCATTGGCTCAGGTTGAATGGTATTCATCTTAGCTCCTGGTTCTGATCTTGTAAGAGCTAACTCATGCATGCACAACATGATAGGCCATGTCACGCCTCACAGCCCTTTGCTGTGCTATCCTTTTATACATTTTTTATAAGGCAGAATGTATTCAAAGCATTCTGCCTCAAAAGGCATTTTGCTCTAATGGTTGTGTAGAAGTGTTTACACTCTGCTTCTATGTTTTTAAAAAACAAAAGGGTAATCAGAAGCATTTAATTGTCTTAGATGCTCTACAAATAGTAATTAAAAGCTCTGTTATGCAGAAGTATAAGCATGTCTGTGAATTAAATAAGGCCCGATGTCAAGCCTGATTTGCACAGCAAAGGTGATATATTTTTGCAGGGCCGAACTGAGGGCTCCTTGCCCAGTTGCATGATGAGTAAGCCCTGTTTTAAGTGATTGTTTATTCTTCATCCCTGTTCCTCAGTAGTCCTGCTTCAGGGTGCAGTCTACTGTTTTCAGGATGTCACCAGCTCTTGATTATTGTTGTCATTTTAAGAGGCATGCTCAAAAACCATATTTATATCTTCCGTTCCCAAAGCTTTGAGTAACAATATTCAAGGATCTGTTACTTCTGTTAAAAGATTAGTGTACTCAATGAGTTCCTAAGGTCCCCAATTTCAGAGAGAGCAAAACTGAGACCCCGCAGCTTTCAGTTTTTGCATAAGGTTATAGGTAGTCTCTGGAAAAGCTGACGTTATTAACTTTTGGATTCTTGGCCTTAAGTTTTCCCCACCAGTTCAACAGCCTCTCATTCGGATATCCAGATAGATGTTAGACCAGATAGATGCATTAGCTCATCCTGTTCAAGGATAAGGAAATCAAAAGCCTGTCGTCGTGTTATTTTACAGCTCAGGAGTCACTTCTCTTGTCCTTGATTCGTCTGAGCAGGAGACAAGGAGGTCAGCAAACCTTGATTCTATTTTGGGCCTGACCAAAGACTGGTTGTTTGACCTTTCACAAGCCACTTAACTTCTCTGTCACTCTCTGTGAAATGAGGATAGAGGAGCCCTGGTCCCCTGCCTGTCCCAGAGGGTGACTTCATAAAGAAAGGAGAGTGGAGAGGCTCACACAATGGGCTGCTGAAGGCACGTCCACTGTCTGGTTGACCAGATACACAAATGAGGCTGAAATTCGATGGGGACTAAGAATTTTTCAGTAAGGAGATGCACCAAAAAGGCAGTATAACCTTGTCACCTATTTCTTTGTATTAATGAGGTATGATGGTCTAGAAGACATGGGGGTTTTCCCCCCTCTGAAACTAGATATCTTAAGTAAACTGAACAGATAAATTTGAGAGTGTTTGATAAAATAGAGCAATACACTGAGTTGGTGAAATTCAGGGGACATGTTTCCTAAAAGTCAGATTTTACTTTACTGCCATCCATCTTTCTTAAGGAACAGTCGATGTCAGCCACCTACCTCACAGCCAGCTAGGAAATGCCCTGTGGTTCAGGAGAGCGAACATAATTTCTTGTGAAAGCATGTGACAAGCACTCTTCATGGACTCTTTCATAGCGTTTTAAAAACGTGTGTTTTTTTTAAATTTTGTTATACAACCAATCAAATTTATGGTTTCCTCTAACATAGTCTAACCATTAATAACTTATCCTATCAATTTCAGGAAAAATGTTCAGAAAAGTCATGTTCATACTATAAATATTTAGTTCTTTTATTGACAGTTTATATATTTTGATATTTAAAATATTTTACAGATTATATTTCAGAATTCAAAGCCCCATAAAGAAATGGATAAGGGATACAAATAGGCTTTTTGCAAAATAAAAACAATTTCTAATATACACATGCAAAAATCTTCAGCCTGATTCTGTAATGATCAAAGGGACTGGAACATTCTAATGGTCAAGAGGATAGCTATATCTGGGTTTAAGTCCTGACCCACACTATTTACTTGGCTGTTGGATTTTTTTCTCTTCTCTTTTGTTTATTAAGGTATTATATATACGCTACTTTATGTGTGCAGTTTGCTGCATTTTGATAATTGTGTATAATCTTGTAATGCCACCTAGTCCATTTCATTCTTTTTCATGCTTCAGTTTCCCAGAAGTCAGTTTTCCTGACATATGCAGAATTTGTTTAGATGCAGGCACAGTGCTAATTCTACATGTGAATGGGCTCATTCAACTCAGCAAATATTCATTGAGCACCTGTCATATGTCAGGCACTTTTGCCAGGTGCAGGGAATACTGTCTTCAAGGAGTTTTTGTAGCAGGAAGTATGGGTACTTGCAGTTGGAAAGTGCATATTTAGTTACTAATCACACATTGATGATGTAAAGGATAGCAGCTTAGTAATGCCAGGAAGCAGGTATTCCCAGAATAATCAATTTTTCAGGTGGACAGATTTCCACATCCCCTATACTACCCCTTTCCTCCCCCAGCCCCCCCCCCCCCACCCACCCACCAACTTTCAGGAAGAAGGAAAACTTTGCTGGGTTTTACTCTAGATACTTCATGTTCTAACATGACTTCATTTCTGATACTTCCATCATTGTTAAATAAGATGATATTTACCAAGAGAAAGTTAGACTTGAAGCTTACTTTACGTTATTTGGAAACATGCTAACCCCCATCATCTTTGAAATTGAAATTCACCTTTGAAATTGAAATATCAAGCATCTCCAGAGATCCACCTCCAAGTACCAGCTTTCGCTACGGGAGCTCCCTTCAGACCTGAGACCTTGAGGCGCCTGTGCTTCCACCTTTTCTGCACCTGGGCCCGGGTTCTTCCTTCACCCACCCCTTCCTCAGCCCTTCCAGAACCTCCATCCACTTGGTGCTGTGGGCCCTTGATTTCCAAATTACTGTCTAGAGAAGGAAGAGGGCCATCAAGAGCCCTGCAGCAGCACTGGAGAGAGCGCCCGGCCTCTTACAAATACTTCACTGGTGCTCCTCTCTGAAGCCTGCAGTCCTTCAAGTGCAAAATTACTGCAGGTGTGGTTCAAACAGTGCTTGGATTGGCCAACCAGTGCCTCTCAAATCAACAGCTTTTAAGCGTGTCCATTTGCGCCTGTGCCGAGAGCTTGCAGGTAGATACGCCGCCTGTGAATGAGCTCAGTGCCTACGGTTTCCCTCTTGACTTAGACCCCTAAGGCATGTTTCTGTCGGGTACAGAAGTGACCAACATAGACCCTGATCTGGCCTCAAGAGTTGGTAAGTCTGCACGATTGGACTTTTCAACTAAATGCTATTTTGAAAATTCAGAAGTAATAAAATTCCCACCAATTTCCAGGCATAGAAAACCAATTTCTCCCTTGATGGGTCCAATTACATGGTTGATATAAAATTTTAAAGACCTAGCTCAGTGTTTTCTGAAGCTAGCCACTCTCTGTGAGCTTGTGAATATATAGGTCATGTAAGATGTCTGAGTATTTGTAGGTCAGGACTATTTGCATGAAAGAAATTAGGCAAACTCTTCTAATGCCAAACTATTAAGCACCTCTTTCCCTTATTCCCTTCCTCTCTGACTCTCCTCCTCCTCCTCCTCCTCTTTCTTCTTCCTTCCTTCCCCAACAAATATTTAAGGCCTTACTACCGTGCCAGGCTCCATGTAATGCTTGGCACACAATAATCAACAACAAAGCTGGTTCACATTCTCATAGAACTTGTGATCAAGTAGAGGAGGCAGACATTAGCCAAATCATCATGAAAATAATCACAAGTTACAGACTCTGGTTAGTGTGTGAGGAACACGTGGTGGTGCTGGTGCTGAGAGGCGAAATGGTTTTGCCATGTGTCTGTCTCTAAATGAAGGGTTGCCCCCACTGGGCTTTTTGCAGGCACTGTTTTTTGGGAGGACTTATTCTGAGTACATCACGCCCAGCATGCTAAGAGAAATGCTCTGATAACAGAGGAGAGTAAAGATTTTTATGACTTCCATGGAAACTATTATGCTTTTTACTAAGGAAGTTGACTCTGCCAGGAAGGGCTCGTGCAGACTGATGAGGGAGGTTATCCTGTTCGTATTTGCCAGATAACAATAGCCTAGAAGGATGGCAGAGTGTGAGGACGTTGTAAAGGCTGGGTGCACTTCAGATCCAGGTGAGAAGCTCCTGGCAGTTCAGGCATCTGGATACTGCCTCTGGCTTCTGTCCTGCCTTCCATCATAGTTGTTAAGAAGCCAGTGAATGGAACATCATTTTTGAAATGCACGGCACTGTTGAGCACGAGGAGCAGTGTTTTTGGAAAAATGGATCTTTGCAGTCAGTCCAAGGCTGTATACATGGGTCCTTTCTGAATGTGACATCCTGTTGTCCCTAGTACTGAGCAGAAAAGGCTTGCTTTGCAGCCTTACTCAACTATTCTCTCTCTTTTTTTGTAATAACGATGGCAACCATTAGAATAATATAAACCACTTACTAATCAGTTTAGTAACCAAGGACATCTGCTTTACACAATACGAAGCCAAATTAAGAAGGCTTTTATGATGTTCAGAAATTGCCTGTTAGACAAAGTCAGAAAACCTAATGGTAAAATCAATTGACTCTTTGTGCCAGTTTCCAACCAGCTGTACCCTCCAAACAGTGACTGCACGAAGCCGCTGATTTCGTGCTCATTCGAATGTCTTCAGAAAGTAATCCCGTCATAGGTAGCATTGCAAAGTCTTCCTGACTCCATAACCTGGTGGTGGGAGTGGAGCCCCCTTTTCCCTCCGCCTCGTGGATTTGCTCATTTGAAGTCAGGAGGAATGGGCCCCCGAGGAACAAGCAGCCATGGAGAAAAAACAATGTCTCACGCAGATCGGTTACAGCTTGATTTGGGCATATCAAGGATTGGGGATGGCCAAGCTCGGTGGCTTACAAAATGTAACTTTTGTCTTCAGGAAACTTACTATTTTGGACACAAAGACAAGAAGTTATTTTAGAGTCTGAAATTGCTGCATGAAGTTAATAACTGATCTAGGGAACCTGGAAGCAGGGCTCCTGGTCTGTGTAGGGTGAGAATTGGAGGAGGGGGGCAGCATCTGTCCAAGACCTGGCAGTGCAGTTGCAATATCTGGGGCCAAAACTTACAACTTTGAGATCCAGTCTCCCGGAAGTCACAAGAAAAGCAGAAAAGGGTAAATAAGTGTGACCCCTGGCATTTCTCATTTGTTCCCCAGGCCTTCAGTTTCCAGGTGCAGATGCATGGAGTGAAAGTCATCGATGTGAAAGGAGGAGGCATCTTCCTTAGCCAAGAAGGGTCATGGTCTCCAAAGTGTCCTTGTCTCTAATGATATTCTGCTGGGCCACCTTCAAGTACAGGAAATGGGCAGTTTCTAAGGCCACACACCATTATCCAAGTCGCCAGGGCTTCCTGAACCACACTTCCTGTCTTCCAGCATTTTTTATTCGCCCTTTAGGATTAGTGTTCTGACACACTGTTCCTCTCATTATAGTCACTATAAAATCCATCCTACACCAGAAGCGAATGCGTTAAGAGCAGGGGGCCTGAGAAAACTCAGCCATGACTCTAAAACCGTACACAGTTTGGGGAGCTCAGGTCAGAGGCAAGGTTTTGATGGGTGGCCAAGGATCAGAGTTTGGTGGTGATACCCTGTAATGTTGGCAAGGTCTCCGGTGCTGCAAACCACATTGGGCCAATTCCTTAACAGTGTGGGAAGCTTGCTGTTCACGGAGAAGAGAACCAGCTGCTCCTGCCGTGCAGCACAGTGGCCGCCTTCTTCAGGGAGGGCACGGACAGATCGCAATCTGGAAGTGCTTCGCTCTGACAAAGCAGAAAGACATGGAAGCAATTATAAAGCTAATATATACAGAAACGTGAAAACATGTGTCTTCTCTCTCCACTCCCTCTCTTCCTCTTCTCTCGCCTTCCCCGCCCCCTTCTCTCTCTGAATGCCGAAAGGCTCGACATTTATGTGAACACACCTCCCGACACACACTCAGTGCAGCCGTGCCTGTCATTCTTGATGACTTTCCTGTGCAGTGAAATTGGCTCTAACTGTCTGTGTGCCCATTTGAACAGGGGATCATATCACTTAGCTTCTTTATCCCTGGTAAAGGGGGAAATGGGTTGGGATAAAGGTTGCTCTGTTGAAAATAAATTGCAATATAAATATGCATGTAATTCAATTCTGTTTTTTCATATCTAACAGAGAAAGGGACTCAGCATTTTAAAATGTAACATTAAATGACAGTGTTTAACATTCTCCAAAATTTAGTGATCATTTTTGTCAGGCGAATAGGAAATTTCATAACACATTATCACTCATTCATTTATACAGCAGGCATTTGTTGATCTGCTATATTCCAGGCACTGTGATAAGCCCTGGGTCTATAGTGGTTCATACAACATTCGTGGTCCCTCCTCTCATGGAGCTTACAGTCTGTCATCATATATGAAATGTCAAAAGGTATTCAACAGATTCAAATCCTGTTAATATGTTTTCATAAATTCCTCTAATAATTACTTTCTGTAGCATGTGGACAGCATAATATTTCACTCTGATTCACATATGCTCATTTTAAAGAAAAGCATGAGGTTGTTTCCTGTAGGCCAGGATGAAGGAGGAAAACACTCACTGAAATTATCTTTCTTGCCACAACACGAAGGTCACCAATCTGCATAAGGCAGAATTTTCCCATGTTAATGCATGACATTGTTTTACAAGTAACTTCAATGTAAATGACTTCCTTTCTAATGGGAACCACTTAGCTGGACCATTAAGGATGATGGTTTCAGGTTCAACAGGCTCTCTCTTGAAATTGACCTGATCAGTGGTGGAAATGGCCTCGAACTTACACAAATGGAGTGAGAGGACCTCGGGGCCCCAGGCAAATGCAGATCATTAAACAACAGGTGTCCTGCAAACCAAACTCGCGGGCTGGCATACACTCGGGGCTCCGAGTGGGAAAGAATGGTCATTTTTCTTTTGAGTGTAAAATTAACTTGGCTTGGACATAAATCTAAACATTTGTGAGCCAGGAATTGGAATTATTCAATGGCCTTTGTTATTTGTAGTGTGGCCATGGGGCAAAAAGCCCCTGAGTATGATACATTGGTAAAGAGAGGCAGGCTTAGGATGGGTAACTTGATAAAAGATGAGCGTTTCACAAAACAACCAACAGCTCAGAACAGATAGCTCAACCTTCACAACTAAATTTTGAAAATACTCCTGTAAAGGATTGAGTTCCCCCATTCACTCCCCTTTGTAATAAACTGATGATCTATTATCTAATAAAGCGCCTTCTTCATTTGAAGTCACTCTAAAATGGCACAGTGGTCCAGAGTTGATGCTATTAAAATAGTGGTGGTAACGCTTTGTCACACTGCCTGTCACCTCTCAGTTTCGCTGTCCTACCTCCTTACTTTGTCACTATAGCCTTAAATCCCTGCTGTCCCCATTAAAGTGTCTACTTGTCTCCTAAAACTCATTTATACTGTTTGTTTTGATGTCCTCCTTGGCAACTTAATTTATATGTCTGCGATTTTTCAGAGTAATACTCTGCGCTTGCTCTAATTTCCTGCGTTTTTAAAATCGCAGCCTTTGGGTTTGTGTGGCTTCTACCAGTGTAAACCATTCATCTCATTTCTCTGTCAACACCCGCTTCTAATTTTCAGTCTATGTCCTCAAATTTTCTTTCCATCACTGAGAGTAACATCTTTCTGTCCATTTGACAGAGGTATTAAATCCTTCAACTCTGGTGGCTTGAGCCACTTTTCATCTCCTTTGAGTAACCAAAATGTGCCACCTAGAAAACAGTGACCACGGAAGGACAGTTCATCGATAATGGCCAGTGTCGTAGAAGAGAGTAATATCTGTACCTAAGTTTCCAGTTCTCCATTCTATATTTATTTCTATTATCTTTCATAGATTTCCTGTAACAACCAAGGAATCTTGAATCCTTTCAGAACCAGATATCACCCCTGCACCTGTTAAGCACTTGCTTTTTCTCTCACACACGACTACTCATGTTTCAGGATATCAGCAGTGGACCAGTATACTTACAACAATGTCAATATAGCCCTTGCAGAGTGTAAGAGAGGGGTTTAACATAGCCCCCCAAATTTCCAAGGTAGCATTATGCATACAAGGAGATGCACATACATGTGTGTATGTTTTTGTAGCTATATCAGAATACAGTGATGATCTTTCCAACTATTATCTGAATAAAACATTGAAACATTGGTGATACGTATTAAAAAATTGGTTTCCCTTCATTAACTTTGGTTGCGGCTAATTAATATCATTTACAGAGCTAAAGCAATGATGTTGAGACATAAAATGTAATATATTAGTGAGAGGGTAGGAGAAAGCAGTCGTATCTGTGGACATGGAATGGGTCTTTGAGGTTTGGCAAATTTCATGTTATTAGTGGCCATTAGCATTTTATCTTTGTTATGGCCTTGTAATAATCTGAGTGTTTGCCTGCATAATTTATTATGCACCCCCAGGAACATTCTCGCTCTTCAGTCATCCATTCTCATTCATACTTTAACCATTCATTCAACAAACTCTTTATGCCAGCATTGCTACAGTTCAAATTTCCCTAATACTAGACTTAGGGGGACAAAATTGTCTCATGAAACCAGTGAGGCGATAGGAGCCATGGCCATCATATCCATTAAGTGTTTAAGTTTGGCCCCCTTGCCCTGGCCGACTTGGCTCAGTGAGTGGATGGCGCATCAGACTGAAGGGTCCCGGGTTTGATTCTGCTCAAGGGCACATGCCTGGGTTGCGGGCTTAATCCCCAATGGGGGGGGGGTGCAGAAGGCAGCCAATCAATGCTTCTCTCTTATCATTGATGTTTCTATCTCTCTCTCTCCCTCTTCCTTCCTCTCTGAAATCAATAAAAATATGTTTTTTAAAAAAAGTTTGGCCCCCTCTTCACTTGCCACCACGAAGTTTCTTACTCTGATGATGCTCCAAATCCCTTAATACTTATGTACTTATATGTATATATTTATTTGTAATATGTATTTATATTAATGGCCCTGAGTCTTGAAGTACAAATGATTTTTATTTTCTAATTGGATTACATGTGTTTGAGAGTACAGTGTGTTTGATTTATCTTTATTCCCCACATCACTACTAGCATAATCTTTTACATTCCTAAGTTTGTATGTCTATGTACTTGTGTATTTGTAAGTGCTAAACAAATAATTGTACTTGAAACCCAGTCTGTTATTAGTTCACGAAATGTCAATTACTTTCTTTTTCTGCTCTACCTTTGCACTAAATGTTGATTGGCCCCCTCTTCACTTGCCACCACGAAGTTTTTTCTTACTCTGATGCTCCAAATCCCTTAATACTTATGTACTTATATGTATATATTTATTTGTAATATGTATTTATATTAATGGCCCTGAGTCTTGAAGTACAAATGATTTTTATTTTCTAATTGAATTACATGTGTTTGAGAGTACAGTGTGTTTGATTTATCTTTATTCCCCACATCACTACTAGCATAATCTTTTACATTCCTAAGTTTGTATGTCTATGTACTTGTGTATTTGTAAGTGCTAAACAAATAATTGTACTTGAAACCCAGTCTGTTATTAGTTCACGAAATGTCAATTACTTTCTTTTTCTGCTCTACCTTTGCACTAAATGTTGAAACTTAGAAAAAGGCGATCCATTTATTGTTAGAAATCTGTGGAACCCCTAAAACTGCATTCTTAGTGCATTTGCTTCTTAACAGAGATATTTGTTGACCATTCAAAATGAAATCCTTTGTTACACGTTAGTTGTGGTTTCTTAACCAAAAAAATAAATTAAAATGCCTCAAATTGCAATTTCACTGAAAAGACTTCACAGTAAAACAGCCTGGAAATTTGAATATTTGACTTTTCCAGAAACGTGGCAGGACCATAATTGAATTGGGGATAACGTTGACACACTGCCTCAGAAGCCGGAGGACAAGAAGATAATTTCAAAGACCGCAGTGCCCTTTAACTATGTCCTAAAGGAAGCGGCTCTCCTATATGTTTGGTTTCGTGAAAGATACACTGTACCAAGAAGCGTGAGGCCCCCTGGGGCTCGTTATGGACCTGGTACGCTTGGTCACAGAAGAAGTGTCGTGACATTTTTACAGGATTCTGCTGCCCAATTCTAAGCTCTGAGATTCATCATTTCAGCTGAGAAAAGGTTTCAGTTAGTGGCTAGGGTTTGTCCTGCACTTAATAGACCTGTTCTGAAAGCCAACTTTGACCCGTCTTCATAACTGGTTTGTGAAGTCCAAATATATCAAATAACAACCACCACAAATTTTGTGGACAAAGAATTTTTTTATTAAACTTATTGGGGTGACATTGGTTAACAAGAGTACATGGGTTTCATTTCTATGATGCATGATCTGTATATTGCATTCTGTGCTCACACCCAGTCAGATCATCTCCTGTCACTACATATTTGCCCCCTTTACCCTTTACTACTCCCCATGCCCTTTCCTTCTCATAACCACCAAACTGCTGTCTGTGTCCATGAGATTTTGTTTGCTTGTTTTTATTTTTTATTTTTATTTGTTGCTTCTAGCTTTATATCCCACATGAGTGAAATCATGCAGTTCTTAACTTTTTCTGTCTGACTTATTTCTCTTAGCATGATATTCTCAAGGTTTATCCATGTTGTCGAAAATGGCAATATTTCTTTCTTTCTATTAAGATTTTTTTTTATTGATTTCTAGAGAAGAGGTAGAGAGAGGGAGAGAGATATCTATGTGAGAGCGAAACACTGACCGGCTGCCTCCTGCACGCACCCCCACCAGGAATCGAGTCCACAACCCTGCACAAGCTCTGACCTGGAATGAAACGGGCTATCTGTCAGTGCACGGGTAACACCCACCAACTGAGCTACACCAGCCAGGGCAAATGGCAGTATTGCATCGTTTTTATGGCTCAGTGTTCCAGTGTCTATATTACCACATCTTCATTATCCAATCAGCTAATGAAGGACACTTCAGTTGTTTCCTTGTCTTGGCCACCGTGAATAATGCCGCAGTGAATGTAGGGATACATATATCTTTGCTAATAAATGTTTTCAAATTTTTAAAGTAAATACTCAGAAGAGGGGTTGCTAGGTCAGATGGTAACTCCATTCTTCTTTCTTTAAGGAACTGCCATTCTGTTTTCCGTAGTGGCTGTACCAGTTTACATTCCCACCAGCAGTGAATGAGGGTTCCTTTTTCTCCACAACCTCTCCAACACTTGTCTTGTTGATAATAGCCGGTCTAACAAGTGTGAGGTGGTATCACATTGTAGTTTTGATTTGCATTTTCCTAATAGCTAGAGAAGTTGAGCATGTTTTCATCTATCTCTTGGCTATTTACAAGTCTTCTTGGGAAAAATGTCTTTTCAGGTCCTATGCCTGTTTTTAAATTGGATTGGTTTTTTTCTTGGTGTTGAGTTGTATGAGTTTTTTATATATTTTGGATATTAACCCCTTGACAGAGCTGTGGTTCGCTTGGTTGCCTTTTTCTTTTGTTGGTTTCTTTTGCTGTGCAGAACTTTTTAGTTTGACATAGTCCCATTCATTTATTTTTGCCTTTACTTCCTTTGCCTTTGGGGTCAAATTCGTAAAATCCTAAGACCAAGGTCCATAAGTTTAGTACCTATGTTTTCTTCTATGTAATTTATTATTCCTGGTTTTATAGTTAGGTCTTTGATCCGTTTTGAGTTAATTTTTGTATATAGGGACAAGCAGTAGTACAGTTTCATTTTTTTGCAAGTGGTTTTCTAATTTTCCCGGGAAAATTTACTTAAAGAGGCTTTCTTTTCTTCATTGTATATTTTTGGTTCCTTGGACAGATTTTCTACCATTCTCAGGCCTCCTCCCCAGCATCATCTATGACAGTGGTTCTCAACCTTGGCTGCACATTAGAATCACCTGGAATCTTTTTAAAATCCTGATTTCTGGGCCTCATCCTCCAGAAATTCTGTTTCTTTGTTGTGGGGTGGGGCTACATTAGTAACAAAGAAACAGAATTTCTGGAGGATGAGGCCCAGAAATCAGGATTTTAAAAAGATTCCCAGGTGATTCTAATGTGCAGCCAAGGTTGAGAACCACTGGTCTATGACCTGCATTCATAGGCTACCGTCGGAACGTTGTACACAGGCTGTACTTTGCACTAGTTGCAGCTCAGTAATAAGTTGGCCTTGGTGATTTCTTCAAGGAAAAAGAGGAATTTGTGATGAAAGAGAGATTGTTTAAAAGGTTTTCTCAGGGATCTAGTTTTGCAGCTGGTTAAAGCCAGTACTCCTAAATTACCAAGCAACAATAAAATGATTGGTTTTCTATTTTTCATAGATATAATTATAGCAGAGTTTGAGTAATGTTTTGGGTGGGTGCTAAATTTTAAGTCTCACATTCATGGATTAAACTCTAATTTAAAAGAGCGGAAGATTAGTAATTATTTAAACCTTTTTTTACACAAGGTATAGTTTATATCTCTATCCAGATGTGTGTCCAGGTTAGTTATCTTCAGGTTTATCCTGTCCTTGTATCCATGTCTCTTGGTTTCTCCCTCCCTCCTGTTTTGTTTTGAAGAATTTTGCTACCAATTAAATATGTTCACCATTGTGTTGTCAAGACCAAGGAAGAAAAAGGAAAGATCATCCATGTTACTTCTTGCAAGAAATTTACTTTTTGCAAAAGATCTAATATTTAAAATGAGCTTCTGGGTGGATATCCTTTTTCTTCATTTGTACCAGTTGTTACAAGCAGGACATGCTTTGAGGAGGACAAAAGCCTGGTGTATTAGGAGGTAGAATATCAAGGGAAGGAAATATCAACATACTTTGTTCACGGTGAAGCTGAATCAGCTCAAGAGCACAGTAAAGGAATGAAAATGAACCACCTTCTTCTTCCAGCACATGTGGCAGTAGAGGCAGCACCTTAGAAACCCACAGGATCCTGAGTAATCAGGGACTGTGTGTTAAACAGTGACAGGGCCCAATGAAATTGTCTTTGTGATATAAATTTCAGTTGCAGAAGGTTACAGCTCATTCAAGATGTAATATCCATAATGCAGTCTGACAGCAGCAAAATCATTCCACCAGCAAAGGACTGAAATGAAGAGCAATGCTAAATGTCCGTAAGAGAAAAAGTGACACAGTGTTATCTAATCACATGTCCAAAGGCCGTCAGAGAACACAGGAGAACAAGGGCACTAAGGGGACCTTTAGGCCACCGTTCATCATGCACCCAAAATATTGGTCATTTATACAATGGAATTTGCTTTGTTTAGGCACCAGAAGAGTTTCCCAGCCCCACGACAGAGTAGATAAGGACTGAGTAATCTCAGGGGCAGGACTGGTAGTTATCTATAGCAAAGCTACCGTGTTACGAAAGGCATGGCAGAACTGTTGAGCCAAATGTGAGTGATGAAAATGCCATTAATTAAAGCATGAAAGTATAACACTGTAAGGAGCGTAAAGAAGACAGCTGGGATACCTGTGTGGTCTACTCTAGAAGACCAGCGAGCTTTCCATCATTAAACAGGAAACGTCAAAGTTTAGGAAAGAAGGAAAACGCCCCTAATTTTTCCTAAAGAGATCCTGCGTGCATAATGAACCATTAGGCAGAGAAGGGCCAGGTCAAATAACAGGTTTTGGAGCCATGAGTGGACAGATGTAGAAAACCTTAGATCAGAATTCTCTAACAAGGGTTGAGGAACCTTTGTTCTGGCAAGTGCCATTTGGATATTTATAACATCATTCACAGGCCATACAAAATTATCAACTTAAAAATCACCCTGCTATATTTGGTCAAACATTTAATTAACTCACCCCTAATGCCTTGGTAGGGCCAGACCAAATGATTTCCCGGGCCTTATATGGCCCATGGGCTGGATGTTCCCCACCCCTACTAAACAGACCCTAAAAAGCTAGATCCATTGGGTGTCCCTCAGTTCAAATATTAATCTCCTCATTCAAATATTGATCCCCCATTCAAATGTTGTCCCCTCTCTCCATTGATCTTTGATCCAACAGCTTCTGCTGTGGGACCAAGAAGAACAATAAAAATACAAGTTTCTTCAAGTTTCATAATTGAGAGGCCTGTGCAAGGATACCACATTTAATTGTGACAACAATAGTAATTGTGAAAGGGAAGTCATATATATATGGACAAGTTATGGAATATGTTGTTAATGTCTGAAAAAAAAGTGCAAACATATTCCTTAAAAACAAAATGGGAAATGTGTACTAGGCTCTCTGAAACATATTCATATCACTTTATTTAATCCTCACTCCAATCCAGTGAGGGTACAGGAAATCTGAATCTCAGAAGGGCCCAGTTACTTCTGTGCTGGAGACTATTCCCCACCTGTTGCACCTGTCACACCTGTCACTTTTGCCTGACTTCCTGTTCTCTGCTCATTAGTCTCTCTTCTGTGGAGGTGCAGTGAAAGACATGGCTCTCTCTCAGAAGAAGAATTCCTTAGGACTGGACTGGAAAAGACCTTGAAATTGCTAAAGAATGCCCCCTCCTCAAGTTAGCAGGTGTTAACCAGAGACTGAAAACCTCAACACGTGCACAACAAAGTTTGTACTAGTTTCACAGCTGCCTTTTCTCTGCACAGATAGGTTCTCTGTGTACTTTTTGCTTAGCATTGTGTGTCATCGGCTATTTTCTACAGAGTGTGCAGTCACTATCACAGCAATACTTGCGTATGTTGGACCAAGGATAACGGGACACTCTTTTAAAGAGAAGTGAGCACTGCTGTCCTCCCCTCTCTCCAGCCCGATTGAGGGATGCATTGCAGTCAAGTCCAGCGTTCGTGCCTGATGCAAAGGTGCTCCACTTAAAGAGAACTTTCCCATTTTCCTGTGAGTGTAAGGTTACTGTTCTCAGGGCTGTATTAGATCCCAGGGTTCTCCTTATTCGTAGTGAAAAGGTGTGGTGGGTTTCTTGTTGGGCGCTCTGGAAGCACTGATGATGACAGAGCAGATAGTCAGATGCGGCCTCAGAAGTGCAGCCCCTTGGGTATTGGGGATGGTCACTAGTTAAATAGCACTAGTTTTTACCTGATGAATGCCGTGGGCATCACTGTGGACTCCAAAATTATCATGTACTTTTTTTTCCCTCTCAGCACTCCCCTTTCTTGAAATTATCACTAGTTGAGCCAGTCCTTCATGCTAGGGGTGTTCATGAAGGCAGGGACCAAGTGCCCCTAGTTCACCACTGTCCCAGCATACCCACTATGTCGCAGACCTTCAGTAAACACCTGTTCAGTTACTGCATGAATGAATGCTTATTTCCTAAGTATTAGTGCTTCTGCTGGCTGTGCAGTCTGAAAAGTAGGGCAGGAGGAGAGAATGGGGATTCTTGGGTAACTTGCCTTCCTCCCAGCCTCTACCCATGCAGGCAGAACCCTCCTGATTGGAAGAGGTAGGGTGACCTGGGAACCTAAGAGGTGCATGCCACTGTAATTTAAATTGAAACACTTTCCTTTTAAATAATAGAAATAGCTCTTGCCAGTGGCTTGAGAGGGTATCATCCAAATCACACAGCCTCACGTCAGTGTTGTTGAAAGTCTTAGGTTCTCATGTGACCCTCAAATGCCCATTTCTGCAGCAGCACAGAATTTTTAAAGGTTAAGTGTTTATATTGACTGATGCTTTGAGAGAAGGGTGACCCTGAGAAGAAGACGGGCATCTCTGGTCCTGACTCCCGTGCATTTTTCCTTCCCATAAGTCACCTGCGCCAACCAGTGCTGGTGTAATGTGCTATGACATGGTTTTGTGCCCTCTCAATGGAAATACTGCCTCATTTTTCTCCCACAGTGCCATTGATGTCTCAGTTCTTGTTTTAACATAATGTATATGCAGTTTCTATATTAAACTTGCACACCTCTTTTTAGCAATTTCTTCCTTCCCTGACATGGTGGAGGTCAGGAGCCTGGATCTACAAGTGCATGGCTTATACATTATGTATCTTTTGCCTGGTCAAAAAAAAAAAAAAAAAGAAAAGAAAAAGAAAATTGAACTCTCATTTATTAAGCATGCATTTCTCTGACTTGTCTTCATTATAGTTCACGACTTAGCAAACAGATTTTCTCAAATCAGCGCCTGTGAAATATGCTATCAGAAAGATCCTTGGCCCTGGCCGGTGTGGCTCAATTGGTTTGGTGTCATCCCTGTACACCAAAGGGTTGCTGATTTGATTCTCAGTCAGGGCGCATGTCCAGGTTATGGGCTTGATCCCCAGTAGGGGGCGTGCAGGAGGCAGCCAATGAATGTTTGTTCTCACATCAATGTTTCTCTATCTCCCTCTACCTTCCTCTGTCTTTAAAAATCAATGGAAAAAATCTTCTAAAGAAAAAGAAAGACCCTTGCCTGAGAAATATTCTAACTACCTACAGTCATGTTTTTCTCCTTCTCAAGAGATCATAAAACTTAAGGTCATAGGAAAGGCCTGCTCTCATCTGCTTTATAAAATTCATCATTACTGTCCCCCTTGCGTTTTGGTCAAACAGCTTGGGCAGCCCTGGCCAAAGACCTTCCCCAGCGTTATTCTCGCAGCAGAGGGGTAATCTGTAAGTACCAGTGTCACTTGGCGCAGCGGTGCAGATGCTGGGATCTCTCTCGAGACCTGCGGAATCAAGCTTGGGGAGTGGAGCCCGGGATGTTTCCCTTCTGCTGAGCTCCCAGGTGATGCTTGGCCCTTTGAGATCAGTTACAGCCGTGCAGCAAATATTCATTATGGTTGGTAATGTCCCAGGCACTTCACTAGTGGATGCTGGGACTAGAGAGATGCTCAAAAACAGACGTGGAGCCCGAATGTGCTGCTTTACACTTGTTTTGAGATGTGACTGAGCCTCATATGGAGAGGTTCAGAGAAATGCCTGCAAACCTGGAGGCGACATTTTCAGTCAGTCAGCCAATTAACAAATATTTATTCAGTTCCTAGGAGAAAGGCATTGTGCTGAACACTTGAGATAATAGAGAATATACCATGGTTCCTGGGCTCTGAGGGTTTTCTAATCTGCTTGGGAAAACAGCATATGAAAAGTTAAACAAGAGGAGAGAAGTCGAATTACTGAGTAGGACAACACAAAAGAACCACGATCTGATGCATGACTGATTGTCGAGTGGTACTAGTGAGAACATCAGTGTCTTGGATGTTACTCTGCCCTGTGCATCTTCTTCCATCTGGAATTTTCCCCACCTTGAGTCCATCCTACTTCCAGTATTTTGAAAAAAATTAATGTATAATATTCAATATCACTCTTAAGGTAGTGCATATTACCAGAGAATATTTGGAGTTTTTGAAACCTTTGTTCCATATCTTCTGCTGACTTCACGTTGTCTAACTATAAAGCAGAGGTTCATTACCTAGTTATGTAAAGGTGTATTTAGATAAAATGGGAATTTTTTTTCTTAAAATGCCACCCAGTTTGAATGTGTGTGTATTTGTATAGGCACACAGCGTATGTGTATGAGTGTGTATGTATATACCTGTGTGAATAACAAATATTATATATTTGTTAAGTGTAAACACACATTAAAAATCCAAGGAGAAAGAAGATATGCTTGGGAAATATGTGGTTCCAAAATACATTAATTCACCTGAAAGTTAGGATACAAGAACTTTTTTCATTATTTGAGATATTCAAGATTGCTACCGGTTGGTTTTGTAGAGGAAAAAAATTTCCTCTCTAGGGAATTTTTAATAGGTCAGTAGACAACAGTGAGTTAGAAATGTTCTGTGTCATACTCTCCAGTAACTCCCCTCCTGGGATCTCCTGGGCTCTGCCCTCTAGGACAGTGGTCGGCAAACTGCGGCTCAAGAGCCACATGTGGCTCTTTGGCCCCTTGAGTGTGGCTCTTCCTAAGCTTTAGGAGTACCCTAATTAAGTTAATAACAATGTACCTACCTATATAGTTTAAGTTTAAAAAATTTGGCTCTCAAAAGAAATTTCAATTATTGTACTGTTAATATTTGGCTCTGTTGACTAATGAGTTTGCCGACCACTGCTCTAGGATGTAAGTGTTGGAATTTAAGGCACTTAAATGCTTTAAGTTGGATGCTTTTAAATCGCAGAGGGTGGAGACGTCATCAGTACAGCTATGTTTCAGGGCTTTGGTTTAGAATCAGACACTTGTCTGTTCATGGCAGGCTCTCTCACTATGTGGCCATGGGACTTCGTTCTTAGACTCAGTTTTCCCAACTATAAGGTGGCCTGAACCAGAGTACTTATCTAATAGAGATATAGGAAATACTAAATAAGTTAAGATGTTAAGCACTAAATCAAAGGTCTGGTGAAATTAAGCTTTCAATAAATATAAGCTTTGATTATTATATCACTATTTGTTATTCGTTGGAAGAACCCATTGTACCATTATTTATGTGCCTTTGCCTAAAAAGTAAGACAAACTAGGTTCTACAAAATAACTGATCGGTCTTTTTCAACAACTGATTCTTCACGTATGTCGGCAATTTGGTACACTTTTTAAAAATAGAATTATCCATATTCTTTCAATTATCCAAAATCTTGTAATTATGGAGACAAGCTTCAAATGTGTTTTTGTAATCTATACCCAAAGAAGGGTATGAATTTACAGACGCGTAATTTAGTAGCTCATAGTGCGTATACCAACTAGTATATGCTCAGTTTAGGATGGTGAAACTCATTTGAACAAAATTAGCCCCGTATGAAACGGCACTGAAGCAGAATCTGATAGTTCCCATAAAACAGGCCTGGAAATATTGACAGTGATGATGGAATTTCCACTTCCCAGCAGCCGTTGTTTCTTGGAGCTGCTTACATATTAAATATTAGAACATTTCTAAAAAATAAACTGAGACACAAAATCAAATGACCTTTGTCCCGGCTAACAGGCCTATGGACTTGAGGGGACCTACCCATGCTGGGTGATGACACTCCCTAGGTGTTTGAGCCCTGGCTCTCGACCATCCAGGCCCAGCTTTCAGGGGACACATGGGGGACTTCTGAGCAACCAGTGCTGTAAAAGCCACACAACTCTCACAGTCTCGTCCTGTGTGTGTCTCTTCCTTTATCCACTCAGCAGACACACATCCCAAGAGCACAGCATGTGCAGGATGGTGCTGGGTGCCATGGGGATTAACACAAGGAAAGTTACCTTCAAAGGATTTACAGTCTAACAAATAATTAGCCTGAAGACATGCTCCCAAATTTCTATTTTAAAAATACATTTTGGGCAGTTTGTGAATTATTTGTTCAGTGTATATCAAACCTTGTTTTCTTTAGGACACCAGGATACTAAAGTGAACGGCATGTTTCAATAGGAGACCATCTCTTAAGTGTGTTAAACAAAGCCATGTTCTCCCTCCTGAGCGATTTATAATGGTTTCAGATGGAACCTTGGGTGCTGTGATTGAGAAAGGCCATAACTTAACCAAATCTAAGAGAGAAAGTTAATGCTTTTCATTTAGCGTAAGCCTGGAACGTATTCGAGGAATTAAGTGCAATGGTATGTGACTGAACTGATGGGAGTTAATATGTAATTACTGTTTTTTACAGTATGGTTATAGTGATTATATTCTATTTATTCTATTTTCCTCTGGAAATACAGCATAATGTAATTATAATTAATAACTCTGAAGATGGGCTCAATTACTTAAGTCATGAAAATGAATTACCATCATCACATTGAGAATTTTTCAACCATCCTGTATAGAGCCGACTATAGAAATACTAGTGCTTCTGAGAATATTACTTGTAAAGAAACTGCAATGAATAAAAGCTGAGTTTATGCTGGTATCAGTACCATTTTAAACAATAAAAAAATTACCAGAATGTTGTAGCTTGTGGTTACCTTTAAGTCTTTTTACATATTTTATGAAACTTCCACTTTAATGTGTAACTTTAAATTTTTTTTAAATATAAAAGTTGCATTTTAAGAAGCCTTATCTTTGCAAAATATACTTTAAAATAGTTTTAAAAGAGTGAAGAAAGAAACCCTGTTAAAATTCAGGATTATTTTTTAATCATTGATCTTTTTGAGGAATATTTTTAAATGACAAAAACAAACAAACACATATTTATAAAATGGCATTATGTTCAAAAAGGGGCCATATTAATGTTTCCTTATAAATATTTCAGTTACCTTTTGGGATGAAACCTTTATGCAGAGTATGTGATTTTTATGTAAAAGTGAAACCTACAGGGAAGAAGTTATCACCCAAGTTTGTGAATTGTTTCAGTGCGACTGTTAAATACTTTTCCCTATTGTTATTCTGGAAGCTCCCTACAGCGCCATGACTCTCTCACAGAACTAACAGTCTTCATGGTTATAAACCCTATCAGACCTTTACCTTTTCCCTTTCTCTCTCCCCTCCACCCCCCATTTGGTTACTTGCCTTATCCAATAAATTTTAGCTCTACAAACGCTCTCCTATTCTTTACTTATTCCCCATTCCATTCCTAGCACCCTAAGTTAGGCCTCATCATTCAATTATGTTTTATTCAACAACCCCCCCCCACCCTCAAGTCATGTATACCAGTCCTCTTCCTCTCCTCATGGCCACTGTTACCACCTTTAATTTCTCATCCTCGTTATTTCCTGGAAGGTTAAAGGTAGACAGTTTCTTGGGGTTTCATGTAAAGTAAAAACTTTTTTTTCAATCTTACCCTCCCCCCCCACTCATGCTCTCATCCCCCTGTTGTCTGTGTCCATTGGTTGGGCTTATATACATGCATACAAGTCCTTTGGTTGATCTCTCCCCCTTACCCCCACTCTCCCCTACTTTCCCTCTGAGGTTTGACAGTCTGATCACTGCTTCTCTGTCTCTGGATCTGTCCTGTTCATCAGCCTATATTGTTCACTATATTCCACAAATGAATAAGATCATGTGGTATTTATCTTTCTCTGGCTGGCTTATTTCACTTAGCATAATGCTCTCCTTTACTTCTTATGGGATGATGAGCCCAACATACTTTGGGAAGCAGTGTCACTGCTCAGTCAGTTCATGGAAACTACGGAGCAGGAACTGAACTCGCCTTAACAGAAATCTAGCTGATAAGTTTGGATGGTTCCCCAGTGACAGGTACCCAGCAGGACAGGAATTATATTTTAGACTTTATCTTTTTGTTTTAAATATGTTTTTATTGATTTTTAGAGAGGAAGGGAGAGAGATAGAGAGATAGAAACATTGATGAGAGAGGAACATCACTGATCCGCTGCCTCCTACACTCTCCCTACTGGGGATCAAGCCACAACCCAGGCATGTGCCTTGACCAGGAATGGAACCAGCAGTCTCTTGATTCCTGGGTTGACGCTCAACCGCTGAGCCACACTGGCCAGGCTAGACTTCATCTTTTGATGAGTGGCCCATTTCAGCAATCTGGTGTGCTTCTCTAGGAAATACTGTGAACCTGGAATAGTCTTCCATTCTGCCCCAGCTGCCTTTTAGCCTCAGGCACCTCACTTTTTCAGTGGTTTTATTCGCTTTGACTAGACTCATGTCATTTTATGAGAACATACTTTTAATCATGAAAAAATATTTTGAAATGTTGAAAAAGCGGACGAAATACTGAGCTCTTTTCGTTTTGTCACATTTAGTTCTTTGACATTGAATGTCTTTGCATTTAAGTCCTAATAATTTTCTGAAATCATACCCATCGCTTATTTGCGTTAAAGATAGATTTTGATAACATCGTTTATTTAATTCATCCATGGAGGCGTTCCTTTAGTACTAAATTTTAAACACTCACCATGTGCCAGGCCTGTGCTAATCTCTGGGAATAAAAATCTGAAGGCATGACCCTTTGTCAGGAAGCCTTCCATCGAAGTCATGTTTGTGTTGCTGTGGCACTTAGCACAGTGCCTCCAAACCAGTCCTAGAACTAGGGGCTATAGTGGGAGAGGAGTTCCCTGACGGGTAGTACAAAGCCTAATAGGATTTGGCCAAATGAATGGAACAGAGAGGCAGCCCCACACATAGGGCGGTGGTGGAAGAGTGTGTTGGGTCCGTTGTGGGACCAGCAGGTTTGGAGCAGAGACTTTGAGGGGTAGGATAGTACAAGCAATAGTATGGAATTAGCCACAAACGAATTTCTAAAAAGTCTTGGTCATTCAGAAGAGCCTGCAGATTACTTAAAGGACCTTTAAACAGTTTTAAGGATCGGAGTAACAGGGGCAGATTTACATTCTTTTTTTAAAAAAAAAATTTTTCTTTATTGGTTTCAGAGAGGAATGGAGGAGAGAGAGATAGAAACATCAATGATGAGAGAGAATCATTGATCGGCTGCCTCCTGCACGCACCCCGCTGGAGATTGAGCCCGCAACCCAGGCATGTGCCTTTGGCTGGAATCGAACCTGGGACCCTTCAGTCCGCAGGCTGACGCTCTATCTACTGAGCCAAGCCGGCTAGGGCAGATTTACATTCTTGAAAGATTCCTTGGGAGCCACGTGGAAAATGAATTAGTGTGATGGAGACTAGACAAGCCTAGAGTGAGGGAAATACAAAGCAACAGGCCCTGGTTCCTCAGACCCTTTGCTGTTCGACTTTGAGTGCAGAATACTGAATCATTGCATATTCATTTAGTTCCTGGTGCATTTGTTTAGATCCTGATGGTGCCTTGACAAGTGAAGTTGGGAATTCAAAGAACTGTTGAACCTGGTTCCTGCCCTTAAGATCATCAGAGTCTAGTTGGGATGAAAGATAAAAACATGTACAGTATATAGTGTGTTAATAGTTTGCAGAGTACTTCACATACAATATACCTCTTTTGATTTTTAAATCAACAGTGATATGTCACATTATTACAGCCGACATTTCATTAATGGAATACTGCAGCCCATCTCTATCCATGTTCTGTGGCCCAGTTTGTAAGTCATGGAGCTGCAGCTCCCACCATGGTCTTTGGACTCCTGGACAGGAGATCTTGCCACTAGGCAACACTCTCCCACTTGTTAAATAATATAACTAGGTAGCTGTATAGCTGTATATAAAAAGAAAGTATCTGAGATTACATAAAATGTGATTAGTCATCAGGTGGCTTACATAGGCAAGAAGTATGTGGGGAGTTTGGAGAATTGATCCCTCCCCGTGTCTTGAATTGTAGTGTGCTTCTGATGTGGTAGGGAGCCAATTCTAGGGTGAGAAGTGAATGGGCAGAATGCTTGTGCCCTATGGTTCTTGTAGGGGAAATAGGGAAAGAACCAGAAGGACCAGTTGGATCCAATGTGAAGAACTTGAATGTCGGGATTAAATGTGTGTGGGCCATCCTGAAGAGATTGGAGACTACAGGGGCTTAGAAATATGTCATTAGATAAAAGAAGTCAGCCACGGTGCATGGAATGAACGGGCAGGTGAGATGTGAGGCCTGGCCAGTTGGGAAGAAATTGCTGTAAAGCCAAGGTGTGTCCTCCTTCCCTCCTGCGTCTTCAGTCCCTCCTGTTCTCCTTCGCATCCCTCTGTCACTTCCCCCTCAGCCCATCGCTTCTTAAGGGTCTTCTTTCTGTCACCTTTTCATGATTCTGATATCCAGCTCAATGAAGTGTTTTGCTGACTTTAATAATTGTGATTCCAGTACATTGAAAATCTCCAAACCCTTGAAATGCTAGAGATTTGCAGAAAAGCACGGTCACTTCTCTTCAGGTCCTGGGGACTCTGCTGGTTTTTCTTTTCTTTAAAAATTTTTTTAATTGATTTCAGAAAGGAAGGGAGAGGGACATGGAAACATCAATGATGAGAGAGAATCATTGATCGGGGTATTGAACTGTGACCTCCTGGTTCACTTCTCTTCAGGTCCTGGGGACTCTGCTGGTTTTTCTTTTCTTTAAAAATTTTTTTAATTGATTTCAGAAAGGAAGGGAGAGGGACATGGAAACATCAATGATGAGAGAGAATCATTGATCGGGGTATTGAACTGTGACCTCCTGGTTCATAGGTCGATGCTCAACCACTTAGTCACACCAGCTGGCCTGGCTTTTCCTTTCATTCCACATTAGATTGGGCATTGGCTTCCTTATCCTCATGTCAGACAGTTCTTCCCAGTGCTGTCTTCCCACCTTCATCAGCACTTAGAATACGTAGGTTCTGGATGATTTTCACCCAGGTGGATTAGTTGGAGGTGTTCTAATGAACATGTAATTTTTTCCTCTCCCCTCATTTCTAATCTCTTGCATACCTCATTGGTTACTTCAGTCCCACTCACAGTTGAACATGTCCTGAAATGTTTTATTCCTCATTTCAGAATTCCTACCAAAGGCACCCATCTTACTCTAGACTCTGCATTAACCTTTCATTCCCTACAAACATCTCCTTACATTTGGAAGTCTCCAGGTATATCTTTGAGATTTATTGCCATTTTTATCTTATATTTTATTATTCATTCATGCATTTAAATATTTATTGAGCACCTTACTATACATCAGATACAATTCGAGGAGCTAGGAAAATATCGTTAACAAAAGATACACAAATTTATATCCTCATGCAGCACATATTCTGTGACTACAGATAGCCACTAAACAAAGACATAAGAAAATGGTCATTTTTATGAAAAGATATTTCTCTTCAATGGCCAGACCTGACCTTTTTTAAAAAGAATTCTTTTTAGAGTGGTGAAACATCTTTACCTTATTCCTCAAAAAAGGGGGAACTATTAAACGCACAGACCTGCAGGAGACAGCCCCCTAAATAATATCCACAGCCACCGTCCACCCATGGAATCACTGCAGGGACTAAGCTGCCTGCAGCATCGCCACAGTTAATGCGGGGCCGTGTGTTACATTTTCTTTTCCTTCTAAGGTCCACTCTCAAGGCCTCTGGTTGGTGTGTGTCATATGAACATTATCTAGTGAAAATGCCACATTTCATAATGCTGGAACAAAGTTTCACCGTAATTGCCTCTGAAAGACACTCGCAGCTCTGGATTTACAGCTCAGTATCTCACTAATTTATGGCAAGGTCAGAAAAGCAGCAGGCTTGGGAGTAAGAGGAGAAAAAAAAACCTGTCCTTCATGCTCATAATAATTTGTGCAGTGGGCAATTAGGCAAAATATACAAATTGTAGTTTGATGCTGTATTAATAGATTTAGCCATGGGATATAGAGTCATAAGGAATGTCACCTTCTCAGGACAAAGCACAGTGCCACATGCAAAATTATTACTATTTGGCTCTTCACAATGGGCAGTATGTACTTCCCAATGAATTATAGTGTTTCTTTACTTTGTTCTACTGACTCTTTTGTTGGCTCAGTGTTGGGAAAGCCGATTACAAAACGTTAAAGGAAAGGAAGAAATTTAAGAAACAAACTTACAGAAACATTGACTGTTTTGGTGGTGGTGATTTTTTTTAAAGGCCTCTCTACCCTCCCCCATGGTGAAGCCCTCACGGGGACGTGCTGGCAGAGGAACAGGCCGTTGAAAAATACACTACACACTAAGCCTCTCTTGTTTATTTGCATGTTGAAGGCAAGGCAGCTTAATAGAATTTGAATATGACTAAATCCAGCCACTTAGCGTAACTGTCTGTATCCCTATAATGCAGTAGCCAAAGGTAATCTGCTTGTTAGGCACTTTCCTTTATGATCTCAGCAAGTCCCAGTTCTGGAAGCAAATGTTGTATTTACCATAATCCACGAGAGGGAAACGCCAGGGCTAAAAATACAAAACAGAACAAATGTAAAACATTGCTGCCGCCCCAGTCCTGTAATTGGTCTATAAATGAGTCTCAGGCATCTGTGTGGCAGAGATACTTTTATGTATCTCTGAGAGAGCTGGCTGCGCTTCACATAGGTTTTCCAGGGCATCAGAATTCATAAGCGGCTCCAAACGGCGTTTTGTGCTGACCAGGCAAATCATAGCAGGTTGTATGCAGGACTCCCACGTTTGCAAACACAGTGCCTGGTGAGTGATTACATTTAATATGAGAATCAGGTAAAATTGTTTGCACAGAACCAATTGGTGGGGTGGAGATATTAAAGAGTAGAATTGCTCTGGGAAATCTATATTCTCCAATCAGCCCCTGAAGAAAGGTGGGGATGCTGAGGCAGGAAGAAGAGGGAGAAGTGAGCTGTGGGTAGATGCATGGTGACTACAGAGAGAGAATTGTAAATAGGGAACTCCCTTCAACCACAGATAAACCGAGTAGGGTTTAGAAAATTCAGCCAGACCTCGGCAGGCTAGAAGAAGTTGCTTAATTTATTTTTCTTCCTTTAGCATCATGATCAATATTGGTTAAGCTTTATTTAGCATTCTGAGGGCTTGGGATTGTGTTAGGCCATGTGGCTTCCATTTAAAATCTGGCTGATGTATGCTGCTGCTTATCTTGTGTGAGAAACAGTTATATTCCTTACTCATTTATGCATTTTTAAAATTTTTCAGTTATTACTTAAAATTAGAGAACACTTTGAGAGCAGCTATACTCTTTCCAAGTGTTGTTAGGCATTTAAAATATCTTATTCGATCCTTACAACGGCCTTACTGTGTTTATTCTGTAGCTGAAGAATTTGCCCGGGATTATGTCTCAAGAAAGCTGCAGAGCTGGGTTTGAATTTGAATCTGGCTGGCATCAAACCTTCCCCCTTTTCCATTCATTACACGTCCTCGAAATATTTTGTAATATTTTATAGACATTCAGCAAATCTGGAATGAATGAATGATTTGAATAATAGTACCTTATTAATAGTATTTAAATGCATTTGTATGAAGTTTTCCAAAAGGACTCAACAAGCTTCTCATCAGGGTATATATTTTAAATCTCAGGAATATGTCTGTCTCTCTACACATATTATAAAAGAGAGAGGGGCGGGGGAGGGAGGGAGAGAAAGAAGTATGTTTCAGGTTTGAACAGTCAAACTTTTTAAAATTTAAATTTAAAATTCTTTCCAGCTTCAAGACATATAACATTGTGTAAATTTAAGGTGCATACTGTGATGATTTGAACAATCAAACTTTCATAATAATAAAAAGGGGAAGAAACATCCTTGTTACAATCTAAACAAGAAACTGTTTTGCCCCCTTCACTTCATGATTATCCCTGGAGTGGCCTGCGCACCTACCATCCATTCTTAGCTGGCTGAAGGAAATCACACATAAAGTGGATTCGGGGAGAATATCTTTGGATCACTGAGCCACATTCCATCATTCCCTGATGGCCACGTGCTCTCGTATTCTATCTGTGAGTTGTTGCTATTCACATTTCTAAATAATGGAATCTTTCCTATAATCTAAGAGGTCTTTTCAGAATTCTTTCCTTCTGAAGCCAGAGCAGCCTTGACTCTCCTTATCATTCGATAGCTCATCTTTCACTTACAATCCACAGCCACATCTCAGTGTCTTTATCCACCTAGTACATCTTTGTCTGATCTCCTGATATCTCTTGGGTGAGAAAGGAAGGCGGTGTGGCAGCCAGCCCAAGGCCATGGCACATGAAGACAGAACTGGATGGGAAAGGATGTGTTCATTTAAAAGAAAAGGATGGAACCAAAATGGTAAATGTAGTTTTCTAAATTGGTATTCTGAATGAATGGTGCCTTAATTATTAGAAAGTGATTAGAAATTATTAGAATGTTAGGTGAGTACTTGAACTAAGAGACAGATTACTATATCCTATTATCTGATCTATGAATTCATGCCAGCAGTAGTGGCACCGTCAGAAAGGTCGCATTTTAGTTGATGTTGGAATGTTTAAGGAACTCTTGGTTTTAAGATTGTTAGCCTCAGAGGTAGCAGTAATTAAAAACCAATCCTACTTCCCGCCTTTTTTGTTCTTTTAATATGATGAGCCCCAAGAGCTTCTGTAGTCATTAAAAACTAAAATGCTTGTGCAAAGCTTGTCCCCATAAGCCTTTTTGAGCGTGGCCCCCCATGCATACAAACCAGGATGTCTTTGTTAAGCAGGGTAAGCCTGTTAAAACGATTGAGCTCAGTGTTTCATAATCACATGGCAGTAGCTGAGAGGCAAGTGGATTTCTCTTGCACGGAGGGTAGACTGTAAGTTATAGCAACATACATAATCACTGTTGGCTAATTTTATTAGGAGGAAATTGCTCTGATTATAAGATCTCCGTGGTGTAGAGTGGAGATTTCAAGTTACTGTGTCACTTGAAAATTCATTTTCATGAACGCCTGACCACGAGTGTGTAAAGCTGCCAAGCAGAGCTGTGCCCGGGCCTCTCACGTGGTGAGATTTCCTTCTTCCCAGCGGGGCGGTGGCCACCATGGCAGCAAAGAGGGTCACTCTCCCCCGTGGAGAGCAACACATCAGAATGATGATTGGCCTGCCGGTGTCAGAAATACTACTTACGTGTTAGGTTAAATAAATTTTACATTAAAGGTAGACTAGAGTTTAGCACCCTAGAAGCTGCCAAAAAAAAAAAATGTTCTTGTTTATTTGAGTAAGTTAAGCAGCAGTGAAAGTGGGAATTGTATGGCCAGGACCTGGTTTAATAAGGAAGGGGCTTTTCCTAACTGCATTCTTTAAGATCCCTGTATTAAAAATTAACAAAATAAAAGGTATTCCAACCATACTAAAAATCAGTATAATAAGCAACAAAGAGACTCCCACGCTATGATGCATTGTGCATCGTTCAGAGTTTGCCAGAGGTGGTCCTTGGGCTCATTTTCACGGTATAGAGCAGATGGAACTGCTTTTGCTGACTGGTTAAAACAGGCAAAGTGTAAATATTAGACCTGAATTTTGCCCAATGTGCTTCTTTCTCCTATCTTTAACCAGCAGAAATACAGGGCTGTAAATAATTGAAGCTGAGACTCAGCCAGGAGTAGAGACATATATGAATTTTAATAAAATCCAAGGACAGTTGATACTTTGGCCGGCTGGCAAAATGACACACTTTTTATATCGTGGGTCATGTTATTGTGTCCTTTCTAATTCTTGAGATGCTTGGCTTCCTAAAATGACCATCTTTATTTAGATTAAGGACCCATTTGGAGTAGTTTTAATAATGTATGGTTTCATACATAAGTGGTTCCATAATTTATTTCACCATTATTCTCTGTCAGGGTTTTGAATGTTATTGTTAATTAAGGAGAAAGAGAGAAAGAGAGACTGTACAATGTCTCCCTCCAGCCAGTCAACCTGGTTGCCCTTGTTTTTATCGATTGTTGTCTTAAAAACAAAGCAAAAAAAACAGCCCTAGTAGCCTGTCAATAATGGCCAGTTAGTGAATTAAAAATTGCCTCGGTAAATCTCATCAATCCAAGTTCACAGGTGAACTGCCTTGGCGCTGGAACCCATTTATCACAAGTAACCCATGTACCAGAGGAACTTTCTACTGATGTACGCCCAATCCCTCCCGCCCACACCTAAATTATTAACACAGATATTAAGGAGATCCCTTGCCTTCCTCCGCTGATGCAGTTTGATTTCCCCACCTGGCTGAAACCACAGATTTTATGGTTTTCTGTCATCTAGCTGAAAATTCTAAAAGAACAAATTCTATCAATACAATGCACGAAGATATGGCCAGCGGAGGTGGGATTTCCAGAAGCAGTGTCTGATATAAACACCGGGGCTTTGCACTTTCTGAGTGTGGCCTTGGGACACATCTGGCATTCCTGTTATTTCTAGATCTCTCCATGCTCGCACTGCACTCGGGGTCCCGAGAGCCGAGGTGGACCGTTGCCAGCCGTCCGCAGAGATTAGGATGGGTTGGGTTGCTAATGAAAGCTCTGTGTGGAAGCTTCAAAAACAAGCCGACCTGAAAGAACGAGTGCAGTTGTAGGTCCACTGTTAGGAAGGCACCTCACCCGGGACTCTCCCTGACCAGCGCACTCTGTTCCTCGGTGTTCGTTCACTCCCGTGAACCCTCCGGCCAGCTGATATCCAAACATCCCTGTCCTTTCTGCTGTTCAATACGCTCCTAGTTCTATGGACACAGAAAACCTCCACAGTTATATATCCCAGGGGAAGTGTGGTTTCCAAAATTGATGCCATATGACTCTGGGAGGGGAGTTAGAATCATTTCTATAGCTCTTTGGGTTGTTGTTTTCAATATTTCTGTATCTTCCTGTCCTGGATGACTTGAAAGGTTTGAGTGTCATTACTATTTCTGTTTCATTGTTGCTTTCAGTAATAACAACATAACAACAACAAAAGACATAATCCAAGTCGTTTTTTTTCCCCTCAATCAGGCTTATGAAAAACAAGCAATCATAATGATTTTTCAAAGTAAACATGGAGCTGAAGGCACTCTATCACACTTTTTGTGTTTTATACTTTCTGTGCTTTGGCAGTTACTAACTTTGTGACACTACTTCCATTGTAGTAAGTGTGTCTGTTTTTTACATAAATGTGACCCTGTCATCTCAATTTTAGAGCAGCTTACTGTCTATTCTACATTATTTTGGAATTGCTTCTTTCACGTAGTTATTTTAATGACTCCATTGATATGAAAATTCCTCTTCAATTTATTTGATTTGATTGTCCTCATAACATTCTCTGTAAAAATAAACATACAAACCTAAAGTCTAAAAGGTATTTGTAACACCTTTAAAAGCGTGTAATCCTGGTGGGCAACTCTTCCCTGCTTTCCCATCAGCAAAAGCCAAGGTGTCTCACCACTTAATCAAATCTCTCAACATTAAACAACAAGAGGAAAACAAAAAATCCAGGCAGCGCTTTGTTTTCGGCTTTCACTTTTAAACTCACTACTAAAGCTGTGCCACACTTAAATTATAATCTCCTGTTTATTTCCCATGTGTAAAACCTCCTTCCCTTCCAGGAGTCTATTTAGCAAATATTGTCAATTCTGGAAAATTATTATTGTAATTTCGGTTGCCCCAGTTTAGAGCTGTCATTTTAAAATTGAAGAACTGTCGTAATATGCTTCCTGTTGTTGTTATTAAAGATAACAGTAATTATTTCAATGATTTAAAAATACCAACAATAATAATTGCAGGTGACTTTTTCAGGTCTATATTTGAGTCCCCAACACCTTTCAAGAGCGATCATGAAAAGTTTTAAGAGGAGCAACAATAAGTGAGGAGTACTGATCAAAAGAAAGTTGTTAAAAGATGAGGATGTTTAACTGATGAGACAAAGGCATGCTGTTTATAATCTCTTTGTTTCCATGACCACAGCTGTTTACTCACTCAGTATTTAGTAACAGAGTATTGAGCTTTGATTTGCAACTGAAAAGTTTTCAAACTCAGGTCTCATAGTCCAAGTTGAGTTATTAAATTTAAACCTCGTGATTTTTCCTATGTATTCCCTGGATCCCAATCATCAAATAGATCCTAGTAAAGAATCATATTGCTAATGCCTTCAGTTTTGTGTGCTTTTGAATTTTATTTTTTTCATGTGTTTTCCATGGTTGGGATAACAAGGAATGATACCGTGAGCACACATGAAGATATTATAGGCTGTTGTTGTTGATGATAGTCTGATATATGTGTGTTCTTGCATTTTGCCTGGAGGGAAGGAGATAGGAATTCCTTGCATTTGAATGAGGTGGATAGCATTTTGAACTCCAGGAGCCTTCTATCAGCTTCACTACTCCTGCAGACGTACCATAACGAATGCTTGGGGGACACTGTATATGGCCAGGAACCATGGTGTGGAACCCCTGCCTCTTGGCCAGAGGAGAACCTGAAGTTCTGTGTGCTCTGTGAGCTAAGCCAGAAACTGAAAGGAGGCCTGGGGCTGTTTCTTCTAACCACACCCTAACTTGATTCCTTGGGTCTTCACGACCTCATGGTGAAATCACATGGTGAAATCAGTCCGGAAGGAAAGAATGTAGGGAAGGCCTCTTGGGAAAAGCAGAACAGCCTTTCTCCTTCAAACCAGAGCATCTGGCTGAGGCCATTCATTTCCCCCCAGTCTCCCCTGGGTCTCACTCTGCCATGCTAGATGTGCAACGATGGGTGAGGCACCACCTCTCAGAGTGGGACGCAGCCCTAGTCCATTCTGCACCAGCCAGCCGTATGGAGTTACAGGGGAGCAGTCCAAAGAGAAAAAGAAACGCTTTATGGGGAAATAAGAACCCGTGTGAGCTTCTCCAGTTGCTGCACTGGAAGTTCCTACCCCAACACCAGGCCTAGTTATATCCCAGAACTGGGGTTTGACCCCGTTAATTTTCCTTCTGAAGAATGGAGTAGCGGGGAAGGAATCAAGAGTGGTAGCAAGTGTGCAGTGATAGACTGAATGTTAGGGTCCCCCCAAAATTCATGTTGAAATCTAACACCCAGAGTAATACTATTAATTGGGAGGTGATTGGGTCCTGAGAGTAGGACTGTCATCATGGGATTAGTGGCCTTTTAAAGAGACCCCAGAGAGCTCCCTCACCCCACCCCCCCCATGTGAGCACACAGCAAGGAGATGGCTGTTTGTAAACCAGGAAGTGGGTCTCACCCAACAACCAGTCTGCTGTGCCTTGATCTTAAGATTTCCTGCTTCTAGAACTGTGAGAAGCAAATGCTTGTTGTTTATAAGCCACCCACTCTAATGGTATTTTTGTTATAGCAATTGAAAAACAAGGTAGGTAGAGGCGGATTTGAGCAGCCATCTGTTCCCAAAAAGAGTTGTCTCCAGAAATACCTAGTCAGGTAGTCACTTCAAAATGGACCAGACTTTGGACAGAAAACACACACACACACACACACACACACACACACACACACACACAACAAAACAAAACACCAAAAACAAAATAAAACCGTGTGATACTTTGTTCAAGATCTTGGATATTTGGTTGGACAAGCTGTTACAATGAGAGATGTAAGGGCAGTGACAATGTCGTAATTGGCACTCAATAAACAGATTTTTAATAATAAAGGAAAAGCCCTGGCCAGTGTCGCTCAGTTGGTTGAGCATCGTCCCAGGAACCAGGAGACCATGATTGGATTCCTGGTCAGGGCACATGCCTGGGTTTCGGGCTGGATACCCAGTAGGGGGTGTACAGGAGGCAGCCAAACAGTGATTCTCTCTCATCATTGATGTTTCTATCTCTCTTTCTCCCTTTCCCTTCCTCTCTGAAATCAATAAAAATATATTTTAAAAATAATGAAGAAAAAATATGTTGTGAATGAAATCATAATGGACACTATGGCGAGGTCAGAGAGCAGTTACTATAAATGAGGAGTAAATATGTATAGGTCTTTCTTTTGTGTTTCTGGAGAGACTTTGATTTGGAGAATTATCACCCTTTTAACTGTTCGGGGTTCTGAAGGATGTTCTTGAAGAAAACATAAATTTTTTTCTATTCCTAAGTCATCTTTTCCCAATAAAACTTATTTTTCCTTCACTTTCTCTTTGTAGAACTTAACCTTGAACTGTATGTAGTTCAAATTTTTACTGTCTTAATCTGTAAATTCAAAATGCATCAACCTTAACATAAAGCCATAGTTGTCAGTTTTGGGTTTTTTTTTTTTTTACCTGAAAGTATTTCCTGGTAAAATTTCAGTGGCACATGTTTGGTTATAGACTAGTCAAAGGTGGTTTTGGATTCTGGATTCTAGCAATTGAATCATAATTATCCAGCATCATAGAGAGAGGGGAGGCAGTGGCTTACTCAATCCAGTTACCTGAGGTTGGTTGTAGCATTTATTTCTCTGAAGCTCACAGTCTGCCATGGTCAGACTTAATGAGGTGAGCTCTTAGCTTCCATAAACAAAAGAGATTACTTTAACCACATCATAAGAAAAACTTCTGTCTGTTACTGGGTAAAGTAAGGCATTTCTGGATGTCAGCTGAAGCATCGTTGAGAGCCATGATTGGTGCCTAATGTTCCCAAGAAACCAGTGATTACATTTTTTCTTATTCAGGTTGACCCACCAAAGTTAAGCCACTCTAGAGGGGTCTCTCTCTTCTCTTAAGTATAAATAGAAAGATATTTAATTTTTAATATTCTCTTCCAGGTTTTTTGACAGGTTATACATATGCTAATAGAAATAAGCTTATTATTTGAAGCACAGAGCTGCTTGTCACCGAAGCTTCATTAACACCGTTATCACTGCCTGACATTTATCTTATAATTTTCTAGAGCTGACTGTTGTGTCTCCATGGAAACCCAAATTGCAATTGAAACAAGTAGGATAATAAAGGCATCCACTGAGATTGACAGCATGCAAAGCCTGGCTACATTTGTTTATAGTTCCTTCAGTAGCTACAGCTAGAGATAGAGAATATACACTTTTGGTGCTTAGAAATTAAAAAAAAAAAAAGGTAACTCTTTTGTCACGTGCGGTGCCTGACTCTGGGTATATGGCAGGTTTACCATAATACTGTTCGTTCTCATGTTAGTAATTAGGTCGCTCACCTTTACTGGAATCATCTCAAAGCATTATGAATATTGGATGTAAAATTAACTATGATTCTATTTGGATCCCAAAGGAAATTCTTCCTGGATGATTTTGACACAATGAAATGTTGGTCAGACCTTAACCTGGTGGTTCATGGTGTCTGATGGATTTCTTTCTGGACCTGGGGAGCAACCACACACCGGTGCCATTTCATTGTTCCCCTTGATATAGAGGAACCTGTGCTCTTCTAAGTTCATGATTTCACATCAGTTTGGTTGGTGCCTCAAAGCAAAGAGTCATGAAACTGGAGTGGGTCCAGAGTGAATTAATCTGAAATTAATTTGATTTTGAAAGACTCCATCTGGCTATGTTTGGGAAAGGCAGTTAGACAGATATATAAACAAATCTATATTCATTGTGCCAGATGTAGTGTCAAAAAAATGAAGAAATGACTTTAAAAAAATGAGCTATGGGAATTTTGATATAATGATATTCTACCTCTTAGAATAACAACCATTATAGTGTAGCACATAATCCTCTTTTTATTCTTGTTAGTGGGTTAGATCTGATGGCGTGTTTTTTTAAGAAAAAAGCAAATTAAATGTCAAAGCCTATTTTAATTGATGATTTAAGATGCTAAATGAAATTTATGACATACTCACAAAGTGGGGGGGCAGGACTATATGAATCAAAATGTGTTTGGTATTGATTTCATCTTAAGATGTGATTTAGGGATTTCAAAACTAGCAAAGTAGAATGTCATTTGGACTTTGCCTTTTGCTATGTAGTTTTGTAGCATGACAAATGTATGCTTGTATCATAGGGAACCAAACACAGAGCTGACATGCATAGAATTCTGGAAGTCTTCTCTGAGTCAATCTACAAACTTGGCACTATTCCTTTTTGTTATTTTGCAAATTTCTTTAAGCAGAGTATTGGAGAGGCAACTCTTTGGATTGCTATCTAGGAATTTAGTACACTCATTGTAGAACATCTCATTGCCTTTTCTTTTTTCGGGACAGAAAGAGTCTAGAAAATTCATGATTAGTCTCTTGAATGGTATCACAGTCATCTCTTATGGGCCTTTCATTTTTAAACCTCAAATATCATCTTTTGTAATATCTTGAAGAGAATGAATTAAAGTTTACTTCTTGATCTGTGAACAAGCATAGTGTACTTTAGGGAAACAAGCTCCCCAAAGGCAACAACACATTTCTCTGCAGGCCCCCTCCCACCTCCCTCACTTCTGCTAGCCAAGCAACAGCAAGAACAATGATAACAGGAGGTAAAAATAGGGCAGAATACTTAGCACAGATTTATTTCCCAAAAGCTGAAGCGTCTTGGCAAAATCGGTTGCTGCATTTAATGACAACAAATTAGATGCTACACAAAGCTTACATTTTGATACTCATGGGAGTGTTTGAGAAAGTAAAATCTGAGATACCTGGAGTCCCTGGGGAATGAAACAGGCTTATTAGCCAAGTTTGCAGTAGAGATGAAAGCTTATCCTTTATGGCACCAATTCTCTTTATTGTTTCATTTTAAAGAAATTCTTCTTAATAATAAATGATATATTTCCCTGCCTCCTTAAACAGAAGGTATTGAGCATTGAGCGCAATGTGACCCTTTAGCGAAGACAAGATTGTTGTTATGCAAATTAATTATTCTGCTACACTGCTGTCCTTGGGAAGGTCTGGGGAATATAAGTTGGCCCAGCTCTGAGTGGGCTTTCCCTGCTGGGCCCATTCAGATTCTCATGTGCGTTGGCCATCACTCCACGGGCCTCCTATTACAAGCCATCCTGTGTGCTCCTTCTGATCTCCTGTGGGTTTAAAATGCAGGTGACAAAGGCTGAAAAACCAGCATAACATAAGAAATCTCTGAGGAAGGAGTTGGGAAGTTCCCCAGAGGGTGTAAAGGGCATGACATCAAGGCAGGAACTTGGTGACACACATGTTGACAGCTCTGAAGTCCTTTATGTCTTAACTCTGTTGTTGGCATTTCACAAACACATGAGCTTGAAGGCATTACCAAAAAAAAAAAAAAAAAAAAAAAAAAAAAAAAAAAAAAAAAAAAAAAAAAA
>NW_005369365.1:113445-125278 GCF_000412655.1 Myotis brandtii | reverse complement strand
AAAAAAAAAAAAAAAAAGAAAGAAAGAAAGAAAGAAACACATCTGAATCTAATAAATTAGGTTAGTCTACAGAATCACATTTCTTCACACATGGATTCTGTTTTCTGACCTAAGCTACAGTCATTAATATGACGTAATTAGGTACTATTTACTGTCAACTTTTGATTTTCTGGATCATTGGAAGAAGCAGTGACTTACTAATCTCTCACACATTTGTATCAAACCTTACACTGCTGGCTGCATCCCTTGGGCTGGCATTCAATTTACGTTGTATTCCTTGATTACACATCATTTATGACGGGAGAAGGTTGGCCAAAAAACAGCTTGAGGAGAGACCAGCCTGAGATTCAATTCTGCCATTGATAAACGATAAAATGAATAATGAATGGACAGATAATATTTAAGGGAAGGGTAGATAGAGTTCGGAATGCCAGGTGAGCACAAAGCTCAGTAAAGTCTGTCCTTTAGGTCAGAGTAGGAGGCAGAGCTCTCTGAACAGTTTTGCAGTGGTTTTCGCATCAGGATAGCTGGGATGGCGACAGTGGCTGTGTTGGAACAAGTGGACTCACTGGGCGATTAGAGAAAAATGGGCACGTAACTCATTGGCAATGAGGTGTATTGACCCTCAGATTCAATGGAACAGTACTAGATGGGACAACACAGTGTTTTATAATAATGGTGACGAATTGTGTGATGTGTGACTTAATTTTTACAAATTGTAAGACTTCTTGCTGTATTAAATCTATTCATTCAGGAAATATGTACTGAGGATATCCTGAGACTGAGTTCAAGGCACTGTGCTCACCTTTCAAATGAGTTCTTCTCTGAACACCTGATGTAGCATTGCAATCCTACACCCAATACTCCCTGTCTTTCTTCCTGCTTTATTTTTCTCCTTTGAAATGATTTCTTTCTAATCTCTTAGGTTTGCTTATTTCACTCATTTTATGCTCCCCTCTAGAATATAAGCTCCATACAGGTAATTTTACCTTATTTTATTAATTGCTGTATTCCCTAGCACCTTAAATAGTGCCTGGATTGTGGAATCACTTCATAAATACGTACTGAATTAATGATTAAGACATCCTTGTCCTCACAGTTTCAATCTCACCATGTAACTAACTGATCAGGAGCTCAGTAATATTGTTTCTGTAGGTTCAGTCGTCAGGGAAGAATTAGAGATTACACTAGCAATAACTCGGCGTTGAGTGTGTGTTCTGTGGAAGACACTGTCCCTCTTCTCAGACTTGGGGTAGGATAGGGTACAGTTTGAGCCAGTAAGAAAAACAGGGAAGTTGAACATGAAACCCAATTGGAAGACAAGATTATTTTTGGATATGCTGAGTTTGAGGTGAGGCCAGACCTCTCTGTCAGCTGTAGCTATAGAAGGTCAGATTGGAGGGTTGAATGGACATGCTCAGAGAAGTGATTTTCACACGAGTGGTAGTGACAGGAACATTGGAGAGATGGTCACCTCTGGAGGAATTAGCTCAGAGTAAATATCAGAGATGGGTGGGGCTTTATGGATGGCAGTAGGTTCCCAGTTTATGGCATTGCAAGCCAGCATAGGTCGGGGACTGGGCTGTGCCCCCCAGTGTGACGGCCAGCAGTGCACAGGATGGTCGTCCAGCCATGGGTCTGTGTGGGCACTCTGTCCAGTGTTGCACAGGTCCCCTGTCTCAAGTGCATGCTCGTGGGAGAGAAGCACCTGCTTTCTCTCAAGTCTCGGCATCCTTGTCACAGCCTACTTTTTTCTTCAGTTACTTTCTTTCAGTCTCCTTGTCAGCTCAGTAAAAGAGTACAGCTTATCATCCGTTGCCTCTGAATTTTTCACATTCCATTTAAAAATGTGACCACAGGGGTGAAGTGTGGTTTAGAATGCTGAATGCCAGTGCCCGCAGCCAAATTAGTCACTTGTTGCTGGCTTTCTGCAGGCCCTATATCGCTCTGTTCTGCGCCTTATCCCTTTGTATTTGGGTTTTATGTTGTGCACATGTTTTGTCTCTTCTCATTGGCTGAGTAGCTTAAGGGCATTAATTGTTTATTTTTCAACTCTCTCCTTCACACCTAGCACCATGCCTGACATAAAGTGAGTCTCAATAACTGTAATACGAATTTAAGAAAAGGACCGCGTGTGAGAATAAAACTTAGGCAGGTTTAGTATTTCTTCAGTGGGTGGAGAGGGTTGAGAATCCTCTCTGGTTGCTTTCTCTTGCATGAATAAGTACCAGCAAAATGTTTTCTTTAGACAGCTGTGAACGCGGGGATTCTTTGCTTTGAGAAGCACAGTTGCTAAAACCCAGGTCCAGGGTACCTGGCACCATGTCTGTTTTGTTTGTGGCTCTCAGTGTACATCCCTTATTTTCATCATTTGCTGCTAGAATTGGAATTTTAGTAAAAATCAATTTTTAGTAAAAATCAATATTCAGTTTGGGAAGTTCAGATGACTACTTAGTTTCCTCCCACATGTGTCTTTGTTTCATAAGGATTCACGTTTCAGTTAATTAATTATTGCGGGGGGGGGGGCGGAGGGGGCATCTACAAGTACTTGCCCAAGCAAACAGGTGACTTCTGCAGCAGTTAGCCATGGAGACCAGAGCCAGGTGGGTCCCCCTCTCCCTTCCTTTCCCCATCTGTAAAGTTGGGGCAGTAATCCTGACCTCAGCCATGAGGGGAGGATTAATTAATGTGCGCTCTTGGCGCACTTGGAAAATGTGAAGCCGATATAAATCTTCTGTGTGATTATTATTTCCCCATTGCCATTTCTGAAAGTTCATCTGAGAAACCTCTCCCTGTGCAAATGCCTTCTGCTCTGCTCTGCAGTCCCCTGAACTATTTCTGATAAATCACCGAAGGAAATGAGTTCCCTGGACAGGGGTTGTCCAGGGCCGCTGCCTCGCTGCCTTCCCAGCGAGGGTCATTGTGTGTTCAGACTCCAGGTCCCGCCTGGATGCCTCCACATTTACTTCTTTGTGGGGGTGTTCCGGCTTTATGCCTTTTACTAGCGGTCAAGTTGAGGTAAGGTAATAAGGTTTCTCTTTCGCTTGGTGAATCCTAAGGCCTGTGTTTTGCAGCCTTTTCCTCAGGAATAGGGTTATGCTTCATTCACCCTGTTAAACAAATGTACAGATGTCCCCTGATTCAGATTGGTTCAACTTGAGATTCTGCACCTTTCTGGCGGTGCAAAAGCAATATGCATAATAAATTACATGAGATATTTAACACTTTATTATAAACTAGTGTCTCGGTACACAGATTTTGCACATTGAAAGGAAATTAATTAGAAGAAATATTTTAATGTTGCTCTTCGCCCTTTCTCCATAATAGAAGTGTCAACCAAATTCACGATTGACAATGACAGATCGAAACGCATGTGTGAGATTGGTGCCAGCGAGAGCTTTATATGTATCACGCATGTGCAAGTCAACTTAGCCTTTTATAGATATAGAACAAACTTGCTTACTTAGACCTACTTTTTGATTTAGCTAAACTTTTTCCAGCCCAGTGAAGCACCCCAACTTCTCTTTCAGGTCATTGTCAGCAACACAGCAGTAAATATCAACACAAAGCAGATTATTATTGTAGATCATGCAGGGAGAACAAAGGGTAAAATATTTAACTGCAGCAGTGTTTCACTATATTCTGCACAGAGAGAAAACCTGAAGTCATTTTCAAGGTCCACCATTTCTTCTTTTCAGTCGGGTCAAGTTTCTAAGCTTTCTAAGTCTCCGTTTTCCAGCTAATGAAAAGAAAATAGGACTCTAACGAGTCTCCTATCTACCTACTCCAGGACTTCTGTGAGGTTCAAATGAGATGAGATACATGAAAACGCTTCACAGACATTTGGTTAAACTGTAAATGTTCACACCTGGCTATAAAGCAAGTTGTGTTCCTGGGCTGAAGAAACTCGAAGGAGGCTAGTCGCTAGGGAGAGGAAGCCGGGTGTTGTTATGTGACATCATTACCTGATGCCCACAGCAACCATTTCGGGTTGGGCTGGGGTGTGGGCCACATTTTGCACCATGGGGTCTGTGATTTGATGGGGTGTCGCTCTGGGGTGGTGGTGCGGCCTATGTCCCACTTGGGGGAAGCTGAGTGTTGGTTTGTTGGTGCCAGGTCCATGGTGCTGTTTATATTTTATTTGATTTTTCATTTATTTATATATTTTTTGTAAATATATTTTTATTGATTTCAGAGAGGAAGGGAAAGGGAGAGAGAGATAGAAACATCAATGATGAGAGAGAATCATTGATTGGCTGCCTCCTGCAAGCCCCCTACTGGGGATCAAGCCCACAACCCAGGCATGTGCCCTTGATGAGAATCGAACCCGGGACCCTTCAGTCCGCAGGCCGATGCTCTATCCATTGAGCCAAACTGGCTAGGGCGGTGCTTTTTATTTTTAAATGGCCAGTGTGCGTCATAGCAGCTCCCGCGTTGACTGTCTGCTCCCTGGTGGTCAGTGTGTGTCATAGCTACCAGTTGGACAGATGGACACTTAGCTTTTTATATAGATAGATAGATTAGGTTTTGCATTAGATGATTTTGCCCAAATTTAGTTACTGTAAGTGTTCTGAGCATGTTTAAGGTAGGCAAGGCTAAGTTGTGATGTTAGGTAGGTTAGGTATAGTACATGCATGTTCAACGTACAAGATTTTCAACTTACAGTGTGTTTATGGGAACATAACCCCATCATAAGTTGAGGATCATCTGTATAGCTTTTGGACCTCCAACCAAATACAATTTAACCTTAACTCCAGCAGTCCACCAGAATGCCTGTTACATATGTGTTCTTTCCCAGCTGTCTGTGAATAAAACCTACATTCTTAATGAAATTTTATTTCAAATTTTGGCAAAGCATAGGGATGAACATATTGCATGTAAGTATACTTGTAGGAAACTTGAACGTTTTCTTCAGAGGAGCACAAACTAATTTATTTACAGTTTGAGCCCTTGGAGAAAGCCTTTGCCTCCTCCAGCTACTTAGGGCGGTGATTTTCAACCAGTGTCCTGCAGCAGGCACCGGTAAGCCGCAAGAATTTTTAAAATATGCAATACCTGACTAGTTATCAGGGGCACTGACCTCTTTTCCCTTAAATTGTCAAATGAAAGTTGACAACAGCCAACACAACAATAGCTGTCCAGTGTGAATGAGTCAAAATGATACCTTTTTTTGTCAGATCCACACACAAATATAATTTTTGATGTGCTGTAGAATCTTAGTAGTTTATGTGTGCCATGAGATGAGGAAGATTGAAAGTCGCTGACTTAGGGTATCACCTGAGCCAGGGAATCATCTGTGAATTCAGCCGATCTTCAGAGGTCTCACCTCCGAGATTTGGGGCCCCATTCTGTATTGGTGTGGCCACGACTCACAAGGCTTTGCTACACTTGGTAAGTGGTAACAATACCTTCCATGTAAATACAGGAATGGCATTGGTTTGGTCTTCTTATTGGTGAGAAAACATGTCCAGAGATTTCTGTTGAGCTTGCCACAGTCACTCAGCAACCCAGGAGGCCCCAGGGTTAAGATGTAGCTGCGTCCGTCCGTTCATCCGTCCGTCCGTTGGTGCCAGAGGCGCTCTGTGGAAAGGCAGACAGATGAGGCTTTCTGAAATGGGAGGTGCAGTTCCCAGCGCAGGAGGTTGGATGACAGCTGATCCCTTCTTCTAAACTGAGAGGCTGTGGTGAGTGGAGAGGAGAGGGAGGAGGCTCCTGGGGAGGCCTAGTCCGAGGTTCTGGAATATTCTCTGCAGCGTGGGAAGGAGCTGCTGCTGTCCCCAGGTGCCACACTGCCAACCAGTCGGGAGAGAATTCTGTCCTTAAATAATAACAAAATAACAACATGGACAATGTAGATGGATCACAATATTGGATTTCATGCCCATTCTGTTGCCCACTAGAAGGCACCAGGCCCATCACCAGCTTCTTGCTGCTTTTCCCTCGTTCGGCTCAGTCTTGGACAATTTCCTGTGATCACCAGACAACATTTCTTCATGTGCTCTTATTTAAGTACAGGCGATTATTAGAAAACAATTCCCCGGCCTGTGAAAGAGTGGCCTGTCAGCTGACTGAAATGGTGGGACTGCGGTTGGGATATTAGGAAGAATTAGCACAAATTGAGAGAGATGATGCTCTGGCAGCAACCCCAAGCCACCAGCCACCCAGTGGCTCTGTCTGAGCCTGCAGGCTGCACTCCCACAGTATAGGTGACACTCATCAGCTCCCCGGCCCATGCCTTAGTCACTTGTGAGCTAAATTGGACACAGGGAATCATCCCAAGGTTTCAGGCAGCTGGTCATGTTACGTAAATTATCTTTTCCATATTATCATCATCTAGGTTCCAAACCATAACTATAGAATAACCGAAATTAAGAGCCAGATGGAAACTATTTTGCTCTTTGTTTTACAAGTAAGGAAACCAAGGCACAGAATGACTATATGATTTGCGTGGGATTCCACACGTAGTTGAATGCTGAACCATGACAAGAGCCCAAGCCTGCCAACCCACTGCCCCACTGTCCCACCAACATGCTGTCGTGTGCTTCAAGCCTCCACGTCATTTTCCTGGCTCCTCATTCCCATTTTCCCAAAACAATCTCATGATGGAATAATATTTTAGTGAATGTCAACTCCAATTAGTTTTTTTTAAGGTATATTTGCATTTAGAGCTATTTAGATTTTTAAGTGAAGTAAAATTAAAAATTCAGTTTCCCAGGTGGACTAGACACTTTCAAGTCTTTAGAAGCCACAGGTAACTAGTGGCTACCATATTGACGGTACAGATTATAAGACATTTCCGTCATTGCACAGAGTGAGACAGAACTGATGCAGGATATTCCACAGAACAAAAAAAGTACAGAGGATAAAAAAGCATGTGAATAATAAGACTATTAAGTACCAGGGAGATTAGCTATCTTTCTACAGAATATTTTTCAAGACAAGGCATCTTTGTTGTGTTGGTTTTGGGTTTGAATATCTTCTGGACGTGGCATTTTATGTCTTTTTTTCAGCATTAATATAATTACTTATAGCCACTTGGCATTTCTCATACCCCTTTTGTAAGTTTGTTGTTCTTCCTTTTATGTAAATAAAGGAGATGTGATGCAGAAAGTTGCTGTCCAAGGAACTCAAAAAAGAACAAAAATATCAATTCTTTTGTTTCCATTCTCCAAAAGAAAACGTGCAGTTCTCTGGGCCTTATAAAAGCTTGCTGTCCTGGAATTAATCATAGTAATAATAATAATAATTATAATCATTTATTTCAATCAGTTATTATAATTTTGACATTTTGCTGCTTAAAGGAACCTCCAAGGATTTTGCATACCTTCTGTTGATCTACTTCTCTTTACTCCAAAATGGAGTAGGGAAGTAGGTCAATGCCTGTGCTGAAAGCAGAAAGTAAGCACTCTCATTTTCCGCCAAACATCGTGACATTTCCCTCTTGGCTCTGAGACTGATACCACCAGTGCCCACCGGCTTAGTGCTCTCTAACTTGTGGTCTGGTTCCATATGGCATCTGTCCGGGGGGAGGAGCCTTATAGTTGGCTCTTTGCCAAGAGCAAAGCGTAATTGGCACTCAGGCTCTTGTTGCAGTTTGTAGGATTGGTGCCAGCAGAGATGTATGTGCCTGTGTCTAGGGCCTGCACGTGGCCACTGAGTCCATAGGAAACGTCCCCCTAGAGCAGCGGTTCTCAACCTGTGGGTCGCGACCCCTTTGGGGGTCAAACGACCCTTTCACAGAGGTCGCCTAAATATATCCTGCATATCAGATATTTACATTACGATTCATAACAGTAGCAAAATTACAGTTATGAAGTAGCAACGAAAATAATTTTATGGTTGGGGGTCACCACAACATGAGGAACTGTATGAAAGGGTCTCGGCATTAGGAAGGTTGAGAACCACTGCCCTAGAGGAACCCAGTTTATGGAATATTGAGCAGTGACAGTTGGCCTTCACATCTTCATGTGTCCAGATTCTGCAGGCACCTCTTCTAAAGGGTGTGACATAGGAAAAGTCACTTTACCTCCATGACGACTCTCAGTTACTTTATTTCCAAAATGGGGGTAACGATTTCAACTTCCTGGAGCTGTCATGGTACTGGATGTCAAACACTTGGCAAAGGTTTCTAGAAAAGAGTAGGCCCTCGATAAATATTATTTGAATTAGAATTAATTCCTGTACTGTAGTGGGGGTGAGTGCTGAGGAGATCTGGGGAGTGCAGAGAAGCGAGCTAGTCTAATTTTCTAAGCATAATATCAGATTCTAGTAAATAGGTCTTACTGAGAGTCTTGCTGAGATTTGGGGTATCTATTCCCATAATTATTCCTCTGAAGAGCACATTGGCTCTCCGTGGCCTCTGGCAAGTACCCCCAAAGGGTTAATTGTGGGACACAGTTTCTGACTTCCTTAGAAGTGTCAGTGCTGGTAGCCCCGTGAGGACAAAAGAAGTCAGTTAAGTCTCTGCTAGAAATGAGCCTCAGCCAGGCAGAAAGTTGGGAGTCCAAAGCAGGAGTTTGTGTGCATTAGAGCACAGTTAACTAGGCTATTGCAATACGAGGGGGGCGTGGGGGGCATGGGATTCAGCATCACATGGATGGGGGGTGGGGAGACCCACCTGTCCTACAGGGAAGCTTTCCTTGAGGAAGATGTACTGTTGTAGTCATTGTTGAATTTGTATAACAGCTAGAGGTCCTTGGATTTACTTAAGGAAGGAATTGTTATGCAAATATGATGCAAATATTTGGGATAGTTGTTTGCAAAATGCAAGTAGTTAGGAAGGGATTTGGATGTGGATGAGAGGCACTTATTGAGGTGACTGGGAATAGAGAGGAAGGGAATCTGTGGAGATGGAGACACCTATGTGATTAGTGAGGAAATGTGGGCTGTAAAGTAGTCCTAACAGACTCTTCAGTTCAGCAGGTCTCACTGACAGGAAGAGGACAGGTGTGTGTCTTTCTCGCAGTGGTACCTTTTATTTGGCGCTGGGCTTCCAGGGACCCAGTATGTTTTGCTCTTGGCCTTGTCTTCTCATAGATTTGCTGTGAGCTGTACACTCTCAGTCAAAGGCAGACCTGATGCAATATTTGGCAACATGATGGATTAGAAATATTTTGTGCTTTGGGCCTAGGTTTGAATTCTGCTTCTATAATTTGTGAGCTGGTAATTTCAGAAAGGGAACTTATTTCTTAGATATGTGCATCTGGAAAATAATACTTTCACTACAGTTGTTACGAGGGTTAGAAATAATGTATGTAAAGTAGCTAGCACACTATCTAGCTTATAAATGCTCATTAAAAGATACTTATTATTATTTAGGATATGAGTTGTGTTTGAGCCTATTCCATGAGAAAATGTGGAATGAAAAGTAGACATGTGATCGTCACTCATTTCAAGTGTGTCACAACTGCAAAGAAGTGATTAAAAATAGAAATAGCTAACACTTATTAGACACTTACTCTGGGCCATTTCCTGTACTAAGCACATGACTGTAGGAGATGAAGTCTCTTCCCATTTTACAGATGAAGAGTCTGAGGCCCAGAGTGGCACAGTTAGGAAGTGGTGGTGCCATGATTCAGAGCCCATGCCCTGAGCTCCAACACCCCACTGCCTCAGGGTGATAAGAAGTCTCCAGGCATTTCTGAAGTATGGCTGATGGGAAGGGGGTTATAAATATGGATTCAGCAACATAAAGACCAAAGGTATAAGAGATATCCTCCATCTCCCCTCCTTTGCGCTCCACTACGGGTGCATTTTTTGAGAAAGTAAAAATGCCCTCTCGTTTGGAGAGACATGACGGAATGCGTGCTCTAGAATTCTAAGTTTAGATGCCGGGACTGGTATACTCTCACCTAGCTCCTTCATTGTACTAACTGCTCTGTGCAGACAAAATGCACCAGCCCCATTTTTGAACTTCCGTTCTCTGTTAGCTGAGACCTGTGGCAATGCCTTCCTCTTTTCATTCTAGCTCATTGTCAACAGCACTAACCACAAGTCCTTCCTGCCCCAGAAACGAGTCTTGCCACACTCTAAGCTCTCACCGAGTTGTGAACACTACATTCTGCTCTGTGTGGGGCTCTGTCACCTCCACCCCACCAGAGTTAGCTCTTTGGGGTTAAAGTGTTGATTGAATTCTCAGAGGGTGATTTGAAAAGAAATAAAGGTGCACAGGAACAAGATAAATGACTGATCTGTAATATAAACAAGCATTACGTTACACCTAAATTGTTGCAAGAAGATTTTGTGCTCAATATTTTATTTAGCAGAACATGGTTTATAACAATAAGGTTGATTAGAGAAACCTCTAAAAGTGTTTCAAGCTACATGGTTTGATTGTTTATCGCACGGAGAAAAAAAAATAGAGTGGTAAAATAGGGCGATTGGAAGAAGTAGAAATGAAAGGCAGGTCCTAGGGAAGAGTATTTGCCATCATTTTGAATACCTTGTTGTTATAACCCCAAGACTACATTGAAATGACACCTGCCAATTGCAGTGAAGTTTTAGTTTATGTGGGCCCTTTTTGATCTTTCTACCTCTTGGGCTAGGAGCCGGAGGACAATCATGGACCTGACTCTGTAGATATTTTGTCTGCCAGGTGTGCAGTTATTTAGGCGCATTTTATTTTCACGGGCTGAGATGCTAAACCAAGAGCACAGTACTGCAAATGCATCCTGCTCAGGGCATTCAGCCCTGTCTCTTGGCAGAGTAGGTGGGTTTAGGGAGCATTCAGAGGAGGGAAGACAAAGAGGATATGTGATTTTGCTTTATGATTTACTGAAGGTCAGGGGGGGGGGGGGGGGGGGATCCCAATTAAAAAACGAACACCCTCATTATCATGTTTCATGATAGTGACTAGAATTGCAGGCTCTCTTCCAAATGGGGGCTTTTCAAGTCTTAAGGAAGATGGATATGTAAAGGCTTATGTTCTTGCTTTTTGTATCATCCCCAAATATTTACTGAAGCTGGGAGAAGAAAAGGCAGACTTCCCTCTTCTCTCTTCCAAACGTGTGATTGTTTAGAACTCAAGTGCAACATCTGGAAGTCAGACACACAGAGAGCAATTTATGGAGTGTGAAAGATTTGAAATATTCAGTGTCCTTTAGCGGGAACTCAACTTTCTGCGGCTGCATTTTTTTTCCCCCCGGCACAAAGCAGGCAGTTCTGAGATCGCCTCTGCCTCTCTGAATTAAACCCTTTGTGCCCGGGTCCCATAAACAATGTGCTTTTTAAACGGGAGCCCCCTCCCCGCCCTGGCCCTTTTCTCCAGCGTAAGCAGCCAATCGGCTGCAGCCAGCCGCATTGCTGGAGCACTTTCCATTCTGAGCAGCAACAACGTACTAATTTGATGCACACATGGATGGCTCGCGCACTCTGCAAATCCATCCTCAGCATCTTGCATTAGTCATCTGACGGACTGCCAAGTGTTTCATTTTCTTTTCATGTGACTTTATCATTATCACCTCTCTTCTCCTCCCCAAAAAAAATCTCCAAAGAGGGGAGGGGAAGGGGAGCAATCCAGCAGAAATCCAGCCCTGCCTTTCTTTTCACTCGAGAGCCAGTGTGAGGCTGATAAGGCTGCAGATGCATTGATGGCAGCCTTGCAGAACGAGACCTGCACTTAACTTGCAGCTGCCTCCGAGCTGGGTTTCAAGATGTCCACGCCCCGGGTGACAGCCGGCGGGGCGCTGCCCTGGGCTCGGGCTGGGTGCTGAGCAGCAGCAGCCTGCAGTGCGAGCCCGCCGCCCTGCCACCGAGGAGCAACCTAATGGTGCCTGTGCTTTGTTTTAGTTCATCAAATTTCTACGACTCATTAGGCACTTTGCCCCACGCTCCC
>NW_005369365.1:111034-112490 GCF_000412655.1 Myotis brandtii | reverse complement strand
GGGGGGGGGGGGGGGGGGGATCCCAATTAAAAAACGAACACCCTCATTATCATGTTTCATGATAGTGACTAGAATTGCAGGCTCTCTTCCAAATGGGGGCTTTTCAAGTCTTAAGGAAGATGGATATGTAAAGGCTTATGTTCTTGCTTTTTGTATCATCCCCAAATATTTACTGAAGCTGGGAGAAGAAAAGGCAGACTTCCCTCTTCTCTCTTCCAAACGTGTGATTGTTTAGAACTCAAGTGCAACATCTGGAAGTCAGACACACAGAGAGCAATTTATGGAGTGTGAAAGATTTGAAATATTCAGTGTCCTTTAGCGGGAACTCAACTTTCTGCGGCTGCATTTTTTTTCCCCCCGGCACAAAGCAGGCAGTTCTGAGATCGCCTCTGCCTCTCTGAATTAAACCCTTTGTGCCCGGGTCCCATAAACAATGTGCTTTTTAAACGGGAGCCCCCTCCCCGCCCTGGCCCTTTTCTCCAGCGTAAGCAGCCAATCGGCTGCAGCCAGCCGCATTGCTGGAGCACTTTCCATTCTGAGCAGCAACAACGTACTAATTTGATGCACACATGGATGGCTCGCGCACTCTGCAAATCCATCCTCAGCATCTTGCATTAGTCATCTGACGGACTGCCAAGTGTTTCATTTTCTTTTCATGTGACTTTATCATTATCACCTCTCTTCTCCTCCCCAAAAAAAATCTCCAAAGAGGGGAGGGGAAGGGGAGCAATCCAGCAGAAATCCAGCCCTGCCTTTCTTTTCACTCGAGAGCCAGTGTGAGGCTGATAAGGCTGCAGATGCATTGATGGCAGCCTTGCAGAACGAGACCTGCACTTAACTTGCAGCTGCCTCCGAGCTGGGTTTCAAGATGTCCACGCCCCGGGTGACAGCCGGCGGGGCGCTGCCCTGGGCTCGGGCTGGGTGCTGAGCAGCAGCAGCCTGCAGTGCGAGCCCGCCGCCCTGCCACCGAGGAGCAACCTAATGGTGCCTGTGCTTTGTTTTAGTTCATCAAATTTCTACGACTCATTAGGCACTTTGCCCCCACGCTCCTCTTCCTCCTCCTTCCGCCTCCCCGCCCCCACCCCGCTATTTTTTTTCTTCCTGTCCCTCACCGTGCAGCCCTAACTCTGGCTCCCGGTTCCCTTTTTGACAGTAACGGCACAGCCAACAAGATGAACGGCGCTTTGGATCACTCCGACCAGCCAGACCCAGATGCCATTAAGATGTTTGTCGGGCAGATCCCCAGGTCTTGGTCGGAAAAGGAGCTGAAAGAACTTTTTGAGCCTTACGGAGCTGTCTACCAGATCAACGTCCTCCGGGACCGGAGTCAGAACCCTCCCCAGAGTAAAGGTACAGTCCGCGGGGTGTGCGCGGTTGGGGGCCTTCCTGGGTGTCCTGGGCATCGCGGTGGGAGGGAGAACTGAGAGCGGGAGCCGCCTGCTGCCCCGGTGCCCGA
>NW_005369365.1:96584-110998 GCF_000412655.1 Myotis brandtii | reverse complement strand
TTCCGGGCAGGTGGACGGAGCGGGCCTGGGACGCAGGAAAGGAGGAGCGGAGGGAGGGGCGCGGCCGCGCCTCTGTCCAGGCGCGTGATTGCTCTCCCGAGGTCACTTTCTAGGCAGCGCAGGCTCCTCTTCCCCAGTGGAGTGCCTGCCTCTCTAAGGAATCGTGTTTCTAGTCTTGCATTTCAGGAGTAACTCTTTCTGCCCCTACCTTCCCATTATTGCTCATGTAATTACAATTGCATTTCACTTTTCCATAGCCCGTGGGGATCCTGAGATGCCTTATAAACAGTTGGTGTGATCCCACTGGTCTAAGGAATAAAGGGTACACTTTTAGGAGGGATATCAATTATTGGGGTCTAGATGGACATCTTTAGGTGAAGTATGCCATCGGGGGCGGGAAGTAACACCCTAGTGGCCTGAGATAGTTAGCACACCTTCCAAATGCTTGTGGTTTACGCCCTTACCAGTGCTAAGACTCACGTGTACAATCTGGTGGTTTCTCCTGCCTCCATTTTAAGATGAGGGTGATGTTGGGAGGGTGGGGGGACAGTTATTAAAATAGAGAGAAGCCAGAAGCCTCTGCACCACATTGAAGCTTCAGTGTATGAGAGTCGTCCTTTGCAAGCTCTGTGCAGACTGAATTTAACTCCTCTGCTGCCACTTGGTCTCTGTTGATATGTTAACCTTGCTTTAGTAATTTTGTTCTTTCTCTGTTCTTGATCTCTTGGTCTTTCTGCCCAGGGCTCCTCTGTCTTTCTGCGGGTCCACATTTCCTTTTTCTCTATATCTTCCTATCTCTGTCCGGCCTGTTATTTTATTTCTTTGTAGCCTCTCACAAGAGCTCCTGCAAGCTCATTAGGGAGCACATAAACATGAGCACACACTTGTCTCTGAGCCTCTTTCTTACTGTCAAGGTGAAGGGATGGGACTAAGTAACGATTAAAACCCTGATGGTGGTGACTCTGAGAAAGGGGTCATCTCTTGTGCCCTATAGTTGCAGAGGCCTGATAGGATTTTTAGAACCTTTTAAGAAATGTAAAAGCCTAACACGTATTTTATAAAGGTGAGCAAACATACCTTCCGATTCCGTTCCTAAGGCTCTCATTTTCTATCTCAAAATATAATCATGTACAGTAACACCAAGAGTACTTTCAAAAGAACATACATAAAATTTTGTTGCCACACACTTGGTTGTCCCTAAACTTGAAAAATAGGACATTAGGTATATAAAACAGAAGGATTAAACCCATCACAAATTAGGACAACGTTGAAAGAGCCTTTCTGAGTCATATTCCTAAACTGTTTACCTACATGTTTCCCAAATGGAAAATACTAGAATTTGGTTTTTGATACTTAACCCCTACAGTATCCTACTTAGGAAAGACAGTATAATGCCCTGGCCTGGACTTAGCAAATGAGGGCCCCCCTACCGTGCAGAATGACACCCACAGGAAACTAGGCCAGAGGCAGGAAACTAGTGCTTCAGAGCAACAGCCACCCTTCATCCTTGGCTAGGAAAATGTGCCTCCAAATTTTAGTGAAGTCCGCATTTTTCAACATGTCCTCTGGTAGAATGCTCAAAGCTCATTTCTTGCTATGATGCCTGGTTACTTGCATTTTATCTTTGTATTCTACATGTGTTACTTTAGCCAGAAAGACCTTTCTCTCAGTCGAGTGAGTACTTGTACACGGCCTAGTTCTTCTACCATATTCTCTCTTTTTTCCTGATGTTCCTCGGAGCAGTCTCTTCATCAGGGTATGTTTGAGACTATACACTTCATTAACTTCTTTCACTGGGTTTTGTAACTAACTTCATTAAAATAGTTTGCATAAGCCCACGGTCTTAGAGGAAAAGGGACACCTGGTTTGGGCTTTTTGAGCCCATGCTCTGTACCAAGTCCTATGTGAGAAGTTTTACATATGTTCTCTTCTGTAGTTCTTACTGAAATCCTGAAAGTAGGTGATATTAGCCACATTTTGCAGAGGAGGCTCAGAAAAAAAGTTAAGAAATGTTAGCCCAGTTTGCACAGCTAGAAAGAGGTAGAGTAGAAATTTGAGGGCAGTCCATCCGTCTTCATGTGCTACGTACACCAGCTTGCTTCTCCATGAGGTCAGGCCACACACCAGCCTTGCTCTGCCCCATTTCAGGGTTGGGTGAGAGGCCTTCTCCTTGACCACAGTGTTCCCCAGGTGAACAAAAGGGAATTTTGCCCTTTAAGAGCAGGGTTGATTTGTTTCTGTCTTTGTGTTCAGTTTTTATGCTCATGGGTTTAGATTGTACATCACGCCAACTCATGGTATCATGGGATAGAAGCTACAGATGAAATCATTCAAATCTTACCTTTGGAAAGATAGGTCAATTTCCATTACTGTGAACTCCAAGTCTCACATCAAATATTGCTAGAAGTACGTGGGCTGTCAGCCAAAGCCTGAAAGGGTTTTTGTTATACAGACATCTCTGTTGTAACGGTATTTGTTGTGATGGGATTTGAGCTGTATAATGACATTCCTCTTGGAGGATTACAGGCCTTAGCCGCTTACGTGTAGAGAGCAACAACCACCGCTTTACTTTACACTGATACCTGTGTGTGTCATATGTCATTTACCTGTGTGTGTATAAAATAGGACCCCACATTTACATTTGTCTTGACTATACCGGCAGAGTACAATTATCATGTTTTCTCATGGCTGATATCAGAGTTTCAGAAATTAGAATTTTGAAGGCATTCTCTAAATGTGGTTTAAATGATCTAAGTAAGGCTTTTGGAGTGGCCTTGATTCATTGCCTTACTGACATCAATGATTCCAAGGAAGGAGACCAGGTCAAGGTATTACCTAATCCAGGTGATACAGATGTTTCTCCCACATTGCATCTGATATTCTGTTTAGTCTTGAGGCATAAAAACTTTGTTCCATTTTTTGAAATCATCCTTTAAGAGTTAGGCCCTAAGCTATCTGTTTCTTCTCCCTATAATTGTATTTGTTGATCATGTAGGCTCAGCCACTTAGGGGAACCTGGCTAAGTCCACCTATTAGGACTTATGGAGTGGATATCTTATTCCATGATTATTGGTCAAGTATATAGATGATGAGAAATACCGCATAGTAGTTAAGAGCATGGCTTTTAAAGTCAGACAAGCGTAACTTCAATTCCTGGCTCTACCACTCCTGAGTGTTGGCCTTGGGCACATTATTTAATCACATCTGAAAGTGGAGACAGTCCTCAGAGGGCTGCTGAAATGGAGTCATGCTTTCACAGAGCTGGAATATGGTAGGAGCTTATAATGGTGGTGGTGATTATTATTACAATTATTATTATCATCATCATCACTGTCCTCAAGAACTTGAAATCTAATAAGGACAAAGAGGCCAGCCAGTACACAGGTAACTAGAACCTAAAAGAATATGAAATAAGAGGAAGTAAGAAAGATACTAGCATATTTGAACTCTGGAAGTTCAGGGGAGGAATGAATAACTTAAAACTACCTTTAGGAAAAGATGGCATCTCTACCACATCTTGAATGAAAAAAAAAAAAAGATTTCAATTAAAAAAAAGATTTCAATAAGTAAAAACAATGTTGGACGTTACACATGGATAGACTGGCTTGATTCAGGAATGAAGGTAAGAAAATGTGGGGTGGCTTCTGGGAACTATGAATTCTCCCAGAGTCCAGAGGAAATGTGAAATACATGAAATGAAATGGAAGACGGGAAGGTCATGGTGTCTAGAAATATAATCTCGGTCCAGTTCTTAGAGGGCCTTAATTCTCAGGCTAAGATATTTGAATTTTATTTGCTAGATTTTCACGAGTCTGGGAGGGGAGAGGCTGGGAGATCGGTGCAGTGTCTTATCTGAAGTACATGGAGTTAAACAGGGAGGCTGTTTATCTGTCATGGCAACAGAGAGGGCGGAATTGAATGGCACAGACATGACCGGGTGGAAGGAAGAAAAACTTGATAACTAAATTGAGGCAATGATGACCAAGAGATTTTGGCTTAACTGGGAAAAATGAAAAAGCAGTCAGCAATGGTGGGAACGGAAGGAGAGGACTACTCAGTTCAGTTTTGATTATGTTGAGTGTAGGTGCCACAGGAGAGTCAAGAAGGATGCAGGCCAAGAAAAGCCATTGGACTTGGCGGTTGAGAGGACTTGAGAGCGCTTCAGAAGGGTGGAGGTCGGGCTTGGGAGAGGATTGCTAGGTTTACGTGCAGGCCTGTGAGTGGAGTCTGCCCTTTCTGGGAGTCTGGTCGTGAAAGAAAGAGAGCTTAGATACAGCTTGTTTTTTTAACAAGAGATAAGAAGGCAGAGCAAAAAGCGATAGTGAAAGTGTAAGGATGATAGGAATCAGGGTCCTTATTGAGACCGGAGAAGTGGCTGAAGAGCACATGCGAAAGGGCGGAAAGAACCGACATTTGAGACAGCAGGGCAGTTAGGAGGAAGTAACAGAGAACTTCAGTCTAATGGGGGCGGGAAATAGACACCCGGTACAGATGCCTTCAGTCTTCTCAGCAGATAGCACATAGCTAAGAAGGTCGGGTGGAGTTGAAGACTTAAGAAGAATGGGAATGGTTTAAAATGACAGCTTTGGGAAAAGCTGATGGGGAAAGAGCAACAGGACGGACCCTCTTGTACCTGGGCGGTGTGGATTTGGAGTGGGCCTTAGTAGTGTGGCTCTGTGCCTGTCCCTCAGTGGGTGAGCAGAGAAACAGAATCATAGGGAACCTGAGTTGGAGATGTGGTAGAAGGTCAGGAAGGGTGCTGAAAGCATTAGAATGTTCTCTGAAGTCTAAGGTAGGGAAGCTGGTGAAGACAGAAGGTAGCTCCCGGTCTGGAGAAGAAGGAGAGGTTGAGGAGTTGGAGATCGTGGCTAAGGGACCATGGAAGAGGTGGCAGGTCTAGATGGTGTTCAGTGAGACCAAACTCAGAACCTGTAAGTGGTAGGGAAATTCTGTGCCATGGATCCTCACTCTCTTGATATTTTAATTTTCATCAAATACGCAACCCAGGTTCATAGCACCCTGTAAAAGCTTACTCTAATGACTGCTAGTTACCTTTGTCTAAGCTCAGTCGGCTAGGCATTGCTCATCTGGTTTTACAGAGAGGAACACTTAGGAGCCTGTGCCGAGTGATTAGAATAAAATCATTTGGCATTTCAGACTGGAAGGTGAAACCGACCCTCGGTCCTGCCTATTGCTCCGTTGATCCCATGTTACCCTCTCTTTGGTGACTTTTCAGCCAGAGGGCCAGAAATAGGAAGTAGCTTGTGTGGACTCTCACTGCGTGCCACAGGCTTGAGGGACAAAACTTCCCTTTTTCTAGAATTGTGCTCAGGTCATGGCGTAACTGCGGTGCAGCTGCAGCCCTCGCAGTGCTTGAAGCCCAGAGTTTTCTGGGTGGAACAAAGATTAAATTCAAGGCTCCTCTGGGAAGGGTTCTTAACTTTAAATTTCAAAAAAGCACCTTTTGTAGTGGTTCTGATGCTGTTACCAGTTCTTGTTCTTGATGGTCAGGCAGCAGTTAGGGGGACGAGGGGACTGGCCCGGACAGCAGCTCGCCTTCCCCTTCGGTAATTTGATGCTTCTCCCCACCTCCACTGAGCTTAGACTGTGACAGAATATGAGTCCCTTCTTTCCATCGTAAAGGCTTGACTTCAGTCTTCAAGAATTCATTAATAAAATCTGAGTTTGTTCTAATCTTTTCCCAGTTCAGTACAATGGAAAAGTTTCTGGAGGATGAGATGAGATGGCCAGAATTAAGAGGGAGAGGAGAAGGGGAGAAGGCTAAAAGGCACCAACGCCTAATTTTACTCATTTCAGAATTTGGCAGGAGGACAGCCTTGAGGGCAGGAGATTCTTCTGTGCTCCGGTAGAATGAGAGCAGGCCCTGGAAAGTCGGGAGACTTACAAAGTTCTATCACAAGCTAGTTTAGAGAACGTGCCTCAGGTTTTTTATCCTTACAATAACAGTAATGCCTACCCCAGAGTTGTTTGACATATTCTGTGAGAGAACAATGCGAATGCTGCTAGTCTAAAGGGAGTTGGTAATCTTATAAACTTTATTCTTCTTTAAAATGTGGAAGGTTTGTAAAGAACATTTTTGACCTTTTTATTAATGGAATCATATTGGAGGAGTGCAGTGGGAGCGGAGAGGTTCATTTTCATATTTTATGTCTTTCCTTTATTTCTTTAAAAAAAAAAAGGAACTGTCAGAAACTTCCCTTAAGTAATAGAAATGGACTTGGAGCCAGTTTTTTTAAGGCAATGTCATCTTGAAATCAGTAATTGAGGAAGAATTGAAAATGTGGGCAGATGAGCCAATTTTACATTTTAATGCATACAAGCAAGGGCTGGGATTTCTGCCCTGAATTTCTTGAAAACTAAGGTTGCTGCCCTAGATTTTCTGGGACAGTCCCAGTTCTGTTAGTGCTGCCTCCGTGGCCTACAGGAAGGATGCTTTTCATCCTGATTAATTTTACGTTAACAGAAATCACTATGTAACTTATTATGACATCTTTTCTTTGCGGGCTGTCCCAGGTCCTACTGGTTAACAGAAACACAGTCAGAATTTTTGTATTCATGCAGGATCCTTATCATATCCTTGGAAGAGATGGAGTCATTTGTTACATTATATAGTTGTTGTTTTTTTAATTTAATATTCTTTTTTTTTTCAAAATGGAGGTTTTAATTATTTCAACATACACAGATTGCACTCATAGAACTGACTGAGATAAATGAGATTTTAAATAACTCTCTTTTAAGTTATCGTGAGAAAAAAATCTCTTTAAATACTCCACACCTGGTGCTTAGAGACTGGACCACGTCTGTCTTGCACAGAGCTGGATTTCTGTTGTTTATATCAAAGAACAGCTTCTACCCTGGCACATAGTATCTCTCCTGGGCACATTTTGAGTCTTACATCTCTGGGGAGAAAAAAGAAGTGAAAGTGGGGGAGGGATAGAGAGGACACACCAATAGAGCCCAAATCAAAGACAAAAAGACATTACTTAAGGCTGCTTCTAACCATTTTGTTTCCTTCTCCTCTGCCTGGGGGACATCAGCAGGTCCCCAGTCCTCTTGTCCCCAGTGGACTTGCATTTCTGGCATTAAAGTAGCAAAAAATAAAGAAAATGGCTCTGGACAATAGGAGGACAGACTGTTGGAATTCCTCCAACACATATTACAGGTTGACTGAAAGAGCTTCGTCTGGGGCATCTCACCATGTGCGTTGCTCAGTGGTGCATTTATAGTTTGCTTAGAAGTCTTCGTCTCCTTTTATTTGTACCCAACGAGATTGCTCGACACTGGAGGTGCTTCACCATCAGTTACACAATGGTACCACTCTGGGTGGCCATCCTGTGGGTCATTATGAAACCAGCCTTTAGCAAGGAGAGGTCCAGTTTCCTACCCGGAAAGAGATGTGTTTCAATGGGTAATGCTATTAGTCACTCTAAATACATGTGCTTCACCTGGGAATTGGCTTCGCGTGCCTTGCTCTCCCTCACTCACTCCCACTCCAGAGGCTCCAATGGGGTTGCAAGGTTTCCTTCCTTCTTCAAACTTTGCTTCTAATGAAAATTTAAAATGCACCATAGCTAAGTTGTATTTCAGAAGTGTTCAGAAGGTTAGGATTAAAAATATAAATAAAATCATCACATACCTTTTAAAGAAGTTTATTATCTGTAAAAAGTCCAACCGTAGTAAAACGCACAATGCTCTTAGTGCAGTTAGTACCATTTTCTTATCTTGTGTTCATAAATTCTTAATGTTCATTCCTGGACACATAGCCACAGATGCTAAAGAGATTTCACCTTGAGGTCTCTGGTTCCTTGTTCCTTGTCCAAATTTCACTGGTCCTCAGCCCATTCACTCTCATACTTTGTTTTCTAATATTGGCTAGCCCAAATCTCTTACTAAAGCAACTCTCTCTCCAGCGAGACGTGTGTGTCCGAATGTACCATCATGAAATGCAAAACAGTCATTATGTTCTTCAACACCATTGGAAGCTAAAAAGGGATGAAGAGAGAATTGGCCAAATGGGAAAAAGTAAAAACTAAACTGAAATAATATGATTTAGCAACAGATTGGTATAGATTATATGCTCTGGTAACAGAAATGATGCTAGTGTGTTGGCTTTAAGGACAATTGGTCAAGAGATTTGAAAATGTTCTGGCTCAAACTGTGAAAATCAATGGAAAATCAGTTAGACATTAGGTATCTCAGTGCTACATTAGGTACCACACTAGAGAAATTTTCAGTGAATTAGATCAAATAAATGTATAGAAGAATCTGGTTCTTCAAATATCTAAGGATATTTTCAGATCAGCTTTGGTGAGCACATGTGATGGAGAAAGGAACTTGGAAAAAAAGGCACATGTGGCATGATGGATTATGATGTACTTGGATTTCACACGGCCTCTTTCTGCTGAGTCACATTGACACATAGGTAGCAAAAAAAATTAAGATAAAACAGGTTTCACTATAAATGGAAAAGGGAGCTAGTTAGCTGGATGGGCAGATTATAATGGTAAAAACTAATGGGTCAAGGAGAATGGGGATGGCAAATGAAACACCACAGGAATTGGTATTGGGATCAATATTTTTTCACTTTCTATGTAAATGACTGAGAAAGATGTCCTTAATCCAGTATCCACATTCTGGCATTAATTCAAATTGGAGAAGCCAAATTGGAGACATATACTCCGGACAGTAATCAGTTTGAAGAATAATGTAATGAATTTCTCAGTTTCCATTAGAGGATCATAAATTAGAGTTCGAGAAATGAATTAAATGATTGAAACAGAATATCACTTATTACAGTCTATAAATGACCCAAAATCTGGACATTTTAAAGTGTTTTGGGGTCTGTTAGGCCTATGTAGGCCAAGTTCACAGCCTGACCTGTATGTGGATCAAGACCTGTCTCCCCATAGTCATCTTCATGGTTGTGGCAGATGAGTCCATGAAATGCTGCTCTTTTGTTGCCTTCTTTTTAGTTTAAGGTAAGAAAAAAAATGCTTCCCCAAACTCTTATGGTTTAATGGAAACAGCACCCAGCATCCCAGACATGTAGAGAGAGAGAGAGAGACTTAATAATAGGGAGAGTGAGGGTCATAACAAACAAGGCCTCAGACAAGTTAATGGTCAAAATGCTAAATATTACAAATGTAGATACCAGACACCAAGTGTTAAGGGGCAGGTAATTCACCACTTGTCACAGAGTGCTTTTCACTCCTATGTAGGCCACTGTGCCCAATATTAGGACACGTTACTGAAGATATATCAAGGAGATGGAGGTTTTCTGAGGGAGAGCAGCATGAGTCTCTAAGGTCCAGGAAGGTGAGCCCAGATGGAAAGGTCGGGAGGTTAACTTAAAAGGCCTGAGAGCATTAAGTCACAAGAATGAAAAGAGGGAAAAGCTGTAGCAAAACATAAAAGGAGGGATTGTGCTTTCAAAAAAGTTAGAAGAGAATATGATTGAAGTTTTGAAGATGCTAAAGTACAGTGTGAGGCTATATATAGATAAGCTCTTTACATTAATGCTAAACCCCAGGATTCTGCTGCTTATACTTAAAGTGTTGGAACGGCAGGCAAAGTGTAGAGTTTGAGCCAAACTTTCACACAGAAGAGGTGGTGAACTTAGAGAACATGATGAAAGTTAAGGAGAGGGTGGGGCAGCTAACTACAGATCCCCAGGAGTGCACCTCTGGCCAGTGCTCTCCCAGGGCTAATGCCCAGCTCTTTTGTAAGAGGAATTTGGAGGGTAGGGTAGCCATGAAAGTCTTGGGTCCCATTTAATATTGAATTTCATGTAGAATAGAAAATAATGAAAGGTTTGACCCAGAAAGTTAAGTATTTACCAAAGTACCAGTCATGTGGCAATAAATATTTATCAGCTCCTAGTGTGTGTAAGGCATTGTACTTAGTGCTGAGAATATAAAGGTGAACAGGCCATGGTTTTTGCCCCAAAAAGAGAGAAGTTACTGAGCGCTATGAAAGACAGGACTGACTTTTTTTTTAAAACAGAGAGCCAGCTTTAGGTTAGCAGTGCCCATTTGATGCACGTGTGCGTGCGTGCGTGCCTGCGTGTGTGTGTGTGTGTGTGTGTGTGTGTGTGTGTGTGTGTGTGTTCTCCCTTGGAAAATATACTCGAGGCCTCAGGGGCAGAGAATCCAGTGCTGTTCATACAATAAAGGTGAAATGAGAGTGTTACAAGAACCCAAGATCATGTGACATACGAGTCCGCCCCTTTCCCTTTCAGCAACCTGCCCTGTACATCCTTTTCCTTCTTCTTTCTCCTCCCTTTGCAGGGGTGGGGAATGTCCGGCCTGCGGGCCCTATAAGGCCCATGAGATCATTTAGTCTGACCCTGCCAAGGCATTAGGGTGGGTTAAATGTTTGGCCAAATATAGCAGTCTGACTTTTAAGTTGATAATTTTATATGGCCCACAAATGATGTTATAAATATCCAAATGGCCCTTGGCAGAAAAAAGGTTTCCTACCCCTGTTTTAGGGAGTATAGGACAAGAAGAGGATACAGTTTCACTAAACAAATCTTTCTTGGGGTTCTCCATTAAATCTAAGGATGTATAGTTTGCAGCCCTCCTGTTAGCATGACTAGGATGTTGGTAATGCGTCAGCTGGCCCTCACCACCCTCCTCCTGTGTAACGGTGTTTGGCACAGGATCCTGAAGAAGAGAGTCCGGCTGCTACCTGATAGAGCTCCATCCAGTTGACACCAATAGCCTTGCCCCTCGTGGGAGGTACTTGTGTACATGTGCTCATACATATTTTTCAGACTTTGTGGTAACCCGGAATTTTATTTCTTTGCACATCATTTCTTCAAATGGCTGTATCCACATAGCAGACTTGTGAGGAATAAATTGTTTAAAGAATAGTAAACGTTAAGTTGCCTCATGCAGTGCCTGGGGGATGGTGGGAACTGACCGAAGGATAGTAAGTCATATATGATAGATGTAGAAGAGGAAGACAAAGGTGAAAAATTAGCCGCGGCATATGGTATCTTGATTTTGTGAAGTGTGTATTAGGAAGGGTTATTTTTAAATGTTCATGCACAGAAACCTTCTGGTGCTTCTTTCTCAACTGGTTTGCTAGAAAACATTATACTGCACAGTTTAAATCAGCACTCTGTGGGGAAAGAGAAAGACCTGGTGGAATAAGGCAGGGGAATAGGCAGTCAAGAAAAACAGGGGTCTATGGGGAAAGAGTGTCAGAGTTGGCAAAACCAACATTTAAGACTCAGAATCAGACACCTGATTCCAAACCTCAGTAATTTTTCAGAATTTTTGATCCTAGTGTCCCTGGCCCTGAGGACAGTGGACTCTTTCAGAATAATTACATGTTATGATTATCTTGCTTTGGCCCGAACTTCAATGGACATTCTGTAACCACGGGAGGCCTCGTGTCATGGCGCACAGCACACTGGACTGTGTGGATATTGCACTAGACTTCCTGTTTGGGATTTTCAGGTGTGGTTTGCTTTTATCTTCAGCACACAGAGCTTTCTGTATGATTTGTTCCAAGTTGACATTGTGGACCAGTTGACTAAACTCCCATCAACAAGATGATACTTTTGAGTTATTTTTGAAAGTGTGTCAATTTTTTTTTCATTCTTTTACACGGCCTCTCTTACTCTCAGCTGCCCTCGGTTTTGAAGGTGGCTGATTAGAATTAGAGCAGCATTCTGTGACCATGAAGGGAGTGAAGTGTACTGACTTCCACAGCAGGACTCTCTCTGCCTCCTGAACTCTAACCATCCTCATGAAGATCATTTCCACACAGAGGCTACCTCCTAACCTTCCCCTGCACCTACCCAGAATCACCTCGGGTTTCAGAAGCCTATGTGGGGTCACTCATTTTGGACACAGTATCATTAAAAGAGTCACAAGTGTGAAAAGGAAATTGGCACATTAACATCAGCTTTTGTACACATGAACATCCCTCTCTCTAAAAAAAAAAAAAAATTATATTACGAAGGCAGCCCTTACATGGCACTTAGTCTGTTTAGTAAAGAAATATTGTAATAATTGATACCAACTCTGAGTAGTTTTTTTAACATATAGTTAATGAAATCTAATAAAGAAGTAGAGTTTTTACTTTTCACTTTCTATGTTGCTTCTTAAAGATTCTCTAAGTCAGGTTGGTTAGTGTTTGTTTAGTTGGGTGTTTATGTGTGTGAATTTTATAGAAAGAATGGTAGGTTATTAAAGAGAGGATGTGAACCAAAATGTTTGCATGAGTGAAGAAAATGAAAAGCATTGCTTAATTTGTACACTCTACTGCTGCTCAGGAGACATACCCTCCTTTCGCACTTCCGTTAAGGAAGGAGGAAACAGACCCTCTTAGTTTCGCTGTCTAGATTGAATCAAATACCTCAGTGGCAAAACAGTAAATAGTGCTTCCGTTGTTTTAACTCTAGGATGCTAATGAGTTGTCCAGGTAGATAAGGCATTTTGGACCATTGTTCTTCCCCCTTCTTTTTAGGACTCAACAATAACTTGTTCATTTAGGGTAAGAATGCCAAGTAGCCCAGGAAGGTTAAAGGGGACCTTTCTTGGCCTTCCCTGCCCAAATGCTTTCCCATTATTGTGATGGAAGCTGATGGGAGAGTACCAGGGCCCTTGGCAGCTCTGTCAGTCCCTGATTGAAGTCAGTATCCTGGTGGTGATCTTAGAAGACGGCCACTGTGTGGCTCTGTGAGCCAAAACCTACTTTGGAAAAACATGGCTTTGTGGTAGGATAAATGAGACAGTGTCTGTGAAGTGCTTTGAGGTGTTTTGTAAGGAGTCCGATGGATCAGCAAACATAGCGTTCTCCTCCAGGAGCTGCTGACATACTGCCTGCCCTCATCCCTTCCGCTCGCCTCAGTCCGACTGAGTAAGCAACCTGGTTGTGCAGAACAAGTCCATGCAGTTCCCATGCCCAGTCCTGTCTCCTCTTTGCCAAGTAGGCTGCTGAGTGTGATGCTCTCTTTGTGAAGTGGACATCTGTCTAATGGGAACTGGATTGCGACCACCAGTTCATTTTACGCAGGCCACCATACAGCTGCCAGATGGTGGCGGGTCTGAGCTGTTTTGCAAGTCCAACATGGCCTGTGTCCCACTGGAGGGGTGGGAAAGTGATGGGCCCCTCCACTAAGCCCATGTCCCTGCATAGGGCAGTGCTTCCAAGAGCCAAGGCTTTGCTCTAATCTCTTTGAAGGAAGAAAAAAGACTTAAGAAAAGGTAATGAATAAATTAAAGACACATATTTTTTTTTAAATCAGGTCTTTTGGGTTTTCCTCTCTACCTAATTGTACTCTAATCTGTACTTAGGAGCATAGTGTTTAAGTGGGACATGTCAGGCTTTTACACCACAGATTAAATTCCAAGGCAAATGAAATTGTGACAGTTTAAGAGGAGACAGGACGAGCCTGTGTCAAATGGCAGAGTGTGATTGTTGCGTGTAGACTAATCAGTAGTTGGAGGGCCTGCCACATATCTTCAGGATGCCATGCTGAGAACGCTAAGAAGATAAGAGAGGGGCCCGCCTCTCTGTGGCTTTCTCTCCCCTGCATTAGCTGAAGGGCTGCATGAGGATATGTAAAACTATTGGTTGGATCGCCCTAGCAACACAAAATGCTGTGTTGACACATATTCCATCACATGTTTGCAGTGAAAACACTGTATTTTTAGAACACTTCAAAGTGAGAAAACTGTTAAGCCATATCACATCCTCCCTTGCCCTCCGGCCACTTCCCCCACACCCCTAGGAATCGCCCCCACTTTATAGAAGGAGAACCTAAGACAAAGATTAAGTGATATTTTGAGCAAGGCTGAGAATACCTGGGAAAATTGCTGATCTGGCCTTAAAATCTAATACATCCTTCGAAGTAATTTTTATAATGCTTCTCCTTCTTTTACCTACACCATGTGAGTTCTTTATGACCTTAACTCTAAGCCTTAATATTGTATATGGAGTTCAAAAGACAACTGAGTCGCCCATTTACTCTGCTGGCATTGATTCAAATAAAAATAGGCACAAAATACTGTACTGTAAAAATCAAAGCTCCAGGCACACTTTGAAAATCTTTTAGAACTTATAACACTTATTTTCATAGGTATCTTTCATGTGAGCAGCTTAAATTGCCTGTTAAAAAATTTGGCCTTTTGTATCTCTGAACTTCCTGTGCCTAGCTCAGTGCCTGGCAGGGCAACAGACATTCAAAATTCGCTGCGGATTGAATGAATGAAGTAACTACTGCTTACCCATTTTTACAGAGTTGCTGCTGAGAAACAGAGAGGCTTCCATTCATTCTTAGGACATGTTTTGAGAGTCGTATGTGCTAGGCAGTGTGCAATGTACCAGGGATACAAAAACAAAAGGTGTGGCCCTTGTCCACGGGGTGTTCAGATCTA